>NC_057745.1:34131925-34148480 GCF_004010195.1 Chiloscyllium plagiosum
CTCCTCTCATTTATCTCTCCACCCTTCAGGCACTCTGCCTGTATTCCTGATGAAGGGCTTTTGCCCGAAACGTCGATTTTCCTGCTCCTCGGATGCTGCCTGAACTGCTGTGCTCTTCCAGCACCACTAATCCAGAATCTGGCTTCCAGCATCTGCAGTCATTGATTTTACCTAGTAGCTATTCCTTGAATAAGCTCCACATTTCAATTGTGCCCATCCCCTGCAGTTTCCTTCCCCATCCTATGCATCCTAAATCTTGTCTAATCATATCATAAGTACCTTTCTCCCAGCAATAGCTCTTGCCCTGTGGTATATACCTATCCCTTTCCATGGCTAAAGTAAACATAACTAAATTGTAGTATAAGTGTTCACCTACCTCCAAATTTAACAGCTGGCCAGGTTCATTATCCAGTACCAAATCCAAAGTGGTCTCACCCATTGTTGGCCTGTCTACATACTGTGTCAGAAAATCATCCTGCACGCATTGGGCAAAAACTGCCCCATCTAAAGTACTCAAGCTATAGTATTTCCAGTCAATATTTGGAATGTTAAAGCTCCCATAACAACTACCCTGTTACTCTCTCTCCTATCCGGAATTCCTAACCTCATCTCCCCTTTTCCCTACTGAGCAACAGGGACAGACTCTGTGCCAAAGACCTATACCCCATGGCTTACCCCTGGTAAGATCCCCCCCCCCGCCAGTATCCAAAACGGTATACTTGTTATTGAGGTGAACAGCCGCAGGGGATCCCTGCACTGTCTGCTGGTTCCCTTTCTGTCCCCTGATTGTAACTCATCTGCCTTTTTCTTGCTCCTGAGGTGTGACTACCTCCCTGTAACTCCTCTCAATAACCCCATCCAACAACCGAATGATCTGTTTTTCATCCAGCTCCAGTTCCAATTCCCTAACATGGTCTCCAAGGAGCTGGAGTTGGGTGCACTTCCCACAGAGGAAGTCAGCAGAGAAACTAGTGGTGACCCTTACCTCTCACAGTCTACAGGAGGAACATTCAACTGCCATAATCTTCCGTCCCACTATTCTAAATTCCCAACGAGACTACTGGAAAACTAAACAAAAACGAAACTAGTCACCTTACCAATCCGGTGCACGGAACGTTTTTTTGGTTAGAGGTGGAGGATGGTTGAGAAACACTACCTAAGTAGTGTTTCGGGGAACGAAGCCACCTAAATATATTTCTTCACTTACTTAGCAGTCCAGTGTCTGCTCCTGCTCAGCATGTGCTCCACCTATTAACATTTACATCAGCTGTGTTTTGGATGGACAACCTTTGTTTTTTAAACAGTGACTCCTAGTTTTGGAGTCTTCCATAATAAGAAGCGTTCTCTCCATATCCATCTTGTCAACCAACACCTCAGGATCTTATACCCTTCAATCTTATACTCTTATTCTTCTGAAGTCCAGTAGTTACAAGTTTAGTCTCCCAAACTTTCCTCATAAGATAACTCTCCTTTTTCAGGTTCGAGTTTGAACTCCAATGCAGTTACGTCTTGTCTCAACGGAGACCCATATAGTACCCAATACTTCAGATGTGGTCTCACCATTGCTCTGGATAACGAAAGAATAAGCTCCCTACTTTTGTATTCAATTTTTCTCAAGATATTTGGTAACATTCCTACTTATCTGCAGTGCCTTTTTATGATTCATGCACAAGGACACTCAGCTTCGTCTGCATTCAAAATTCTGCAATCTCTCATCATTTAGATAATATGCATCTTTTTTATTCTTCCTGCCAAAACAGAAAATTTCATAATTTTTCACCTTGTGTTCCGGTTTCCATATCTTCTCCCATTCACTTAAATATCAATCTAATACATGGAAAATATTGCGGATGCTAGAAAATTGAAATAAAACAGCAAGTGCTAAAGAAATTCATCAAGTCTAGCAGCACCTTTAGAGAGAGAAACAGAGTTAATATTTCAAGTCCAATTTGACAATTCTTCAAAACTTAGAACTGAACCTTAGAGCCTGCCCTTCAAACTAATTTGCCAATTACTTCAGCCAGCCCCCCCTTCCATGACCTAATTTAAATTTTGAAAAATGTTCTCAGACCCATTCCTCTCCTGCTCAAATTCAATGTAAAATCCAATCATGATATGCTACCTATAGGAGCTGTCACAATGAAATCATTAATCCTTTCTCACTGTACAATACCAGCTCTAGAATAAACTTGCTGTCTGGTCAGCTCCAGAATGTGTTCTTCTCAAAAGCAATCCTGAAAACATTCTGTGAACTCTTCATCTGGGCTACTTTTGACCATCTAACTTTTCAAGCTGACATTGAGCTTAAACTTTCCCATGATTATTACACTGCTTTTCTGACATGTTCTTATTATTTCTTACTCTATGCCCCACTCTACTGTGTGGTTACAGCTTCCAGGAAAAAAAAGTGCATGTTCTTTATGTTTCTTTTCTTTGCTTTTTCTGTTGTTCAATAAAAATTGAATGTTTTCAAGTATTTGAAGGTTTCCCAATGAATGTTCCCACATTGAACAATAACAAGATGCTGTGCAATGTTAGGTGTTAAGGAAAAAGTAGCACTACCTTAGGCAGGGCTCACACAGGGTGCTAGGCCAAGATGGGTAGCCTGTGTAACTTGACTCTTGCAGCTGCAATTGCAATAGCAGCCAATCAAACAGCTGCTAGCAAGAAATAGCTGTACATTAACAAATACGACCTTCTATTTTCAATGAAAATCATCTGTGCTTGGTATGTGCCCTCAGAAGTTTTCTTTTTCATCTCCCTCCCACTTGCATGCACAGTAAATGGTTATTGGTGGTTGGCAGTGATTGACCTGGTCCACAGCTGTCCTGACAGTGGCACATAATAATGTCTCTGGTGAGTGTGTGTTAGCACGATCGCACACCAGACAGGTATGATGGATACATAATGAATAGAGCAGCATAAAACCGTGTGAGCTAACTCACCTGAGCTCATGGAGAGACACCCTCCAAGAAATTTTCTGATTTTTGGGAAAATTCAGCCCATTGTTCATAAGTCTACTATGAGACCTTTGAGTCTTCATTCTACACAATCCCCAATTGATCTGCCCTTTTCTGCATCAACTCCCTTGTGATATCTTCATATTGGGTAAAGCTTAATACAGTCTTCAACATGAGCCTTTATAGATCTATTATCTTTAATTTTAACTTCAGTGTAAGTATTATAATGTGATGATTTTTTTATGTTGAGTGCAGTGAAGGCTGCTGTGTTTCGTACAGTATACAGCAAGTGATTCATTGATATAATGTACTCTGAACATCCTGAGGCAGGATTTAACACAGGCAGCTAATCCTATCCTTTTCCTCTTGGCCCAGGTGGGTGGATTATAATCACCTGATATATTTAACAGCGAATGAGTTCATCAAAGTTGATTATTGTACATGAATCCATTTTGTGATTAATTAGAGAATCATACTGTCTCAAATAAGCTTAGGTAAAGTATGGACTTTTAATAGGAGTGAGTCATTCTGGAAGTGTGTAATAATTTAAAATGATCTTCTAACACAGGTTCCTGCAATGGCTTGAAGAATTCAGTGACATGGTGAGACATTTTGGGGATTTCGAGAAATATTCCTGCTTTGCTGTGACACCGCAGGGTTGTGCTGTGTTAAAAATCCAGTGTTGGCACTGACATTAACTTGGGTAAAGTTAAAAATCACACAGCACAAACCAATGGTGTTGGCCTATAACTTGGTGTTGTGCAATTTATAACTTTGTCCACCCCAGTCCAACACCGGCTTCTCCACATCATTGACATGGGTATTTAACCTCACAGCAAAACGTAATCCAGAGCGGAATGGATCAAAATGAGATTGTTCTGGTTTCAGTATCAGTGCATGGCCAATGAAGACCAATATGAACTCACAGTAAATTACAGAAAGTGCAAAGCCTATCCAAGCAATGCGATGATTTAACATTTTGTACAGCTGTATTGTAGTGGTCATCCTCTCACCACTGAGACATGAGATCATGGTTTGAAACTCCAATCCAAAGAGTGAAATGCATAATCAAGGCTGACATTTCAGTGCATTACTGAGGGAGAATGACATGGTCAGAGGTGCAGTTGTTCAATAGGAAACACAGACACTACTCTGTCCCCCACCCCATCAAGTAGGATTGATAAATCCGAGGGCTCCAGTTGAAGAACAAGAATGAGTGTTCTGGTCAATCCTTTGATCAATATTACCAAAACACCAACATCTCATGGGAGCTTGAAAACTCCCTGTTCTGCTTCCTACATTCCAGCAGCAATAGGATCAGAAAGTTTTAATAAGCTGCAAAGCATACTGGGATGTTCAAAGGTTAATAACAGTGTTTTAAACAGTTCATTTTTGCATGTTGCTTTGCAGCCAAATTGATCATGTTAACTTCTAGCTAATAGCTAATATTAGTTGAGGGTTAAATATAGGTCAGAAAACTAGGAGATAGTATTTTTATTCACTCATGAAATGTGGCTGCTGCTGGCTAGACCAGCATTGATTGCCCATTCGTAATTAATTCCCTGAAGAAGTGGTGGTCGAGCATCTTCTTGAGCTACTGCAGTCATGTGTAAATGCTCATCCACAATGCTGCTAGATTTAGAGTTCCAGAATTGTGCTGAAAATGTGTTGCTGGAAAAGCGCATCAGGTCAGGCAGCATCCAAGGAGCAGGAGAATCGACGTTTCGGGCATAAGCCCTGCTTCAGGAGGCTTATGCCCGAAACGTCGATTCTCCTGCTCCTAGGATGCTGCCTGACCTGATGCGCTTTTCCAGCAACACATTTTCAGCTCTGATCTCCAGCATCTGCAGTCCTCACTTTCTCCTAGAAGTTCCAGAATTGTGACCCAGTGGCACTAAAGCAACGGCATTAAGGTTGTAAGTCAGAATAGTGAGTGGCTTGGAGAAAAATTGCACGGGATGATATTCTTGGGTCTTTGCTGCCCTTGTCCTTCTGGATGGCTGTGGTCAGGGGTTTGGAAAGTGTTGTTAAAGAAGCTTTAGTGAATTTCTGCAGCTATTCACTGTTGCTACTGAGAGCAAGCAGAGTAAATGATGAATATATTAGATTAGATTAGATTACTTACAGTGTGGAAACAGGCCCTTCGGCCCAACAAGTCCACACCGACCCGCCAAAGCGTAACCCACCCATACCGCTACATTTACCCCTTTACCTAACACTACGGGCAATTTAGCATGGCCAATTCACCTGACTTGCACATCTTTGGACTGTGGGAGGAAACCGGAGCCCCCGGAGGAAACCCACGCAGACACGGGGAGAACGTGCAAACTCCACACAGTCAGTCGCCTGAGTCGGGAATTGAACCCGGGTCTCTGGCGCTGCGAGGCAGCAGTGCTAACCACTGTGCCACCGTGCCGCCCACTGAATGAGGTGCCTCATCCTGGGATGATGTTGAGCGTTATTGGACTTTTTAGATTAGATTACTTACAGTGTGGAAACAGGCCCTTCGGCCCAACAAGTCCACACCGCCCCGCCGAAGCGCAACCCACCCATACCCCTACATTTACCCCTTACCTAACACTACGGGCAATTTAGCATGTCCAATTCACCTGACCTGCACATCTTTGGACTGTGGGAGGAAACTGGAGCACCCGGAGAAAACCCATGCAGACACGTGGAGAACATGCAAACTCCACACAGTGTTATGAGATTCCTTCCTGTTTGAGATAGTAATTTCCTGGCACTATTGTGATATGAGCATAATCTCCTGCTCCTTGGATGCTGCCTGACCTGCTGCGCTTTTTCAGCAACACATTTTCAGCTCTGATCTCCAGCATCTGCAGTCCTCACTTTCTCCTAGGAGTTCCAGTCTAGTACTCCCCACTTGCACTCATTCAGGCAAGTGGGGAGTATTCCATCACACTCCTGACTTGTGCCCTTTAGTAGATGATGGATTGGCAGTGGGGAGAAAGAAGATAAGGTATTTAACACAGAATTCACAGCCATTGCTTCGCTGCGATTGTTTTCTTTATTTGCTCATGGGATGTGGGATTGCAAGAGAGTAATTAGCAATTAACCATATTGCTGTGTGTCTGAAATCACATGTAGGCCAGACCAGGTAACAATAATAGATTTCCTTTCCTAAAGGCCATTAGCAAACCAGATGGTTTTATTACAAGTGACAGCAGTTACATGATCATTGTTAGACTCACTTTTGTGTTGAATTCAAATTTCACCATCCACCATGCTGGGAGTCAAATCCATGTCCTCAGAACCTTCTTCTGGAACTCTGGATTACTGGTCTAGTGGCATTACACCACCACCTTCTCCTTATTATATGTCTGGTCCAGTACAGTTTCTGGTCAGTGGTGATGCCCAGAATATTGATAATGGGGGATTCAGTGAATGACAAGTAGTGTTATGAGATTCCTTCCTGTTTGAGATAGTAATTTCCTGGCACTATTGTGATATGAGCATAAATTGCCTCTTCAAGCCTGAATGTTGTCCAGGCCTTTTTGTATTTGGACAGGGACTGCTTCAATATCTGAGGGATCATGAATGTTGTTGAACAGATTATGTGGTCATCAGCAAACATCCCCGTTTCTGACCTGATGATGAAGGAAAAGGCCACTATGCTGAAAAACTCCTGCAAGATGTCTAAGAGCTAAAATGACTGATCTCCACAACCACAACCATCTTCCTTTGCGCCAGGTATAACTCTGACCAGTAGAGAATTTTACCCACGGTTATTGCTGAGCAAATCTTGCTTGGTAGCATGGTCGTTGGACCGTAATATTATTTCCATCCACTTGAAAGGGAGATAGGGCCTTAGTTTATTGTCACATTGCACTACATCTCTGACAGTGCTGCACACCCTTAGTCTATTATCTTCCTCTGTTGAAATGGAGAGATTCACTAGAATAATTCCAGGGATGAGAAACGTCATCATGCAGGTAGATTAGCAGTCAGGATTCTTCTGCCTGGAGAGAAGAAGGCTGAGAGGAGATAGCACTGAGGTTTTCAAAATCATGAGCAGACTGGATAGATCATAGAATTTCTATTTGTAAAGAAAACAAGGACAAGAAGGTATAGATTTGAAATGATGTGCAAACAAAACAAGGATGATGTGAGAAAAAAAAATTTTCTCACAGCAAGTAATTAGGAACGCACTGCCTGGAAAATGTGGTGATTTAGGTTCAATTTAGGCCTTCAAGAGGAGCATTGGTTGATTATTTGAATAGAAATGGTGTGCAGTGATATGGAGAAAAGGCAGGAGGTTGGCCACAGTTAGTAGAGCTGGACTAAATATCGAGCTGGTGCAGGCATGTTGAAACAAATGATTTTCCTCTGCGCTGTAATAATTTTATGCTTCTATGATTCTGAAATCTCTGGAAGGGGATTTGAAGCTACTTATTGCAAACTCAGAGATAAGAGGACCAACCACTGAGCAATGGCCATCATGTATCCTATGTATGAAGTCAGGTTAACTCTTGATCATCGATAGCCTTCAAGTCTATTTGATCAATCATGAATGATCTCGCTGCTCATTTTGGTTTGCAGCAGCTTTAATGAAAACTAGCTGGAGCTGGTTGGCATTGTTGGCCATTCAGTTACATAAAGCCATAAGAAATAGGAGCAGGAATAGGCCATTCGGCCCCTCAAACCTGGTCTGACCTTCAATATGGTCATCGTTGATCTCATAATGGCTGTAACCCCACTTTCCTGCCTATCCCTCAAGTATGCTGATTGAAAATTTGACTCAGTCTTGAGTATATCTATTGAACCAACCAATACAAGTCTTGATGGAAGAGAGCTAAAAATTAACAACCCTCTGACAGACAAATTCCAACAATCTCAAACTTAAATGGAATATCTCTGATCTCTAAGCTGTTCTCGGTCCCCCTCTTGGAAGGGGGAACCAATAGATGCAATGACCATCTCCAACAAGTGTGAATCTAACCAACATTCTTTGATGTTCAATAAAATTATCATCTCTGAATTGCCCACTATGAACATTCTTGGGTTTACCATTGACCAGAAATTGAACTGGACTAGTAGTTTACTAGGTCATAAAATCCCTTCAGTGTGGAAACAGGCAATTCAACCCATCGAGCACACATCAACCCTCTGAAGACTATTCCACCCACATCCACCTCATCCCCATAACCCTGCATTTCACATAGCTAATCCACCCAGCCTACAAATCCCTGGACACTATGGGCAATTTAGCATTGCCAATCCACCCAATCCGCATACCGTTGAACTCTAGGGGGAGACTGAAACACCTGAAGGAAACCCACTCAGACATACGGAGAATATGCAAACTAAGAGAAAACCCACTGTTGCCCAAGGGTGGAGTTGAACCCAGGTCCCAGGTATTGTGAGGCAGAGGTGCGAACCACTGAGTCATCATGCTGCCCTCAGAGCTTGAAATTCTGTGACAAGTAACTCACATCCTGTCTCCCAAAGCCTCCTACCATCTACAATACACAAGTCAGGAACGTGATGGAACACTCCTCATTCCTCTAAATGAATGGAGCTCTGACTCGAAGATCTCCACCATGTTCGTCTGATTGGTTGGAGTGGCAAACACTACTTTTAACACAAAGTGGAAGCAGTGCATACCACCTACAAATTACACTGCAGCAAATCAGCAAGGTTCCTCTGACAACAAGTCCTATGCTCACCGCCCATGCTGCCGAGAAAACAAAGACAATCTTGTAACTAGCTTTTAATTTAAAAGGGTGCATTGAAAAGAATCTCCAAATTGAATTTCAACAATCCTTCATACCATCTGTTAAAGTCCATGATATATTTCTCCTTGAAATGACCATGCAATTTTCCAAACCTTTCAAATTCTGATTAAGTCTCCCAGGTATCCAATAGATAACATTCTGGTAAATTGACACATGAACACTAATGAAAGATTCAAGTCCTCATCATTAGTTGGCAGGGATTCAAGTCACAAATGCTTCGCTTCTGACTTTACTTTTCTTCAATAATAACTGCTTGGCAGAATCTTACAGGAGTCTGAGTGATACGGGCTATGATGGATTTGTGGCAGAATCAGAGGAGCAGTCAGGCAAGCCCTATCTTGTCATCAGGAGCATCTTGCTCCATCTTTTATACTTTTCACAAGTGACATGGTAAGATTCTCATTGGGCAGTGTGGGTTGCCAACGAAGAGGAATTATTGCTTGTGAAACATTGATGGCCCAACTCACCTCAATAATATTCAACTTCCTATCTTACCAACTGGCCGAACAAGCTAAACATCAAGAAATCTCGACATAGAAACCAGAGTTAGGTCCCTGGTGGATTCAGCTCACATCCACAGACATTGGCATCCGACCCTCATGGTCCTCTCTGATCCACTCAGAGGACACTTCTGCACTTCAGTGCTGCTCCTTGAGTTTAACTGGAAACTATGCTGCAGCAAAAACACTGTGTGCCCAGGGACACACATCCAGCTCATGGACTAACCCAGGCTCTTCATTCCCTATCATTGTGCTCACTCATTGTCAACCTACCTGGATGCTCTCTTGCCTCTTTGTGCTTTGATCCCTCAGCAGGAGATAGAAGGATCATTTTAATACTGCCTTGCTGTTCTCACAGACAAAACAGAAAGAAGCTTGTCAGAAAGCCTCAGTCAAGTTAAGGCAGATAACCTTCAGGCTCTTATGGTGCAGTGCTAGTATCTCTACTTCTGAGCCAAAGGGTTTCCAGCTCAGTAAGTCAAGGGCAGCTTCTGATCCCAGTCCAAGAGTTTTGACACAGTCAGTCATTTCATTCAGGGTGATCACAGTCAGGAGCCTCTCCACATAAGGTGTGAAGAACCAAATGTCAAGCAGCCCACCATCCATTTATTCTAGTGTGGTCTGTCTTCTTCCTGGAATGAGCAAGACGTAGATATTAAGGGAGGTGAAAGTGGGTGGCACAGTGATTGCTGTACAGGTGGGGAGGTGTCCTGAGCGAGAAAGTAGGCAGCACAGAGGGCAGCAGGGTGAGTGGGATTAGGATGGGTGTGAGTAAATGAGAGATGTTGCAGTCAATAGTGAGAGTGGCGGAGCATGAGCTTTGGTGGGAGGTGGGAACAGAGAGAATATGAGATATTGAAGAGAAGATGGTGGCATTAATCCTGGCAGATTGGAGAAGGTCGTTAACCTGTCTCCTACATTGTTGTGAGTTCCCCCTGATGTAATTTTAACTTTAACCCATTGTCTAATGATATGACCTCCACTGCTGCCCTCAGGGAAAAGGAATACCTTCAGGTTGCTACCTGCAGAGAATCACTGATTTCCCCATGTCAGTTGTGTCTGAGGGCCATGCAGGGCAGCTCCAGACTGACAGTGCTCATCCAGGTGCACAGCAGACGTTTGAAGATGGTGCGGTCACAACAGATGTAAGTGAATACTAGGACATCCCTTGAGTGGTGAGTTGTTCTGGCAATGGCACGTGGTAAACTGGAGCCAGAATCAGGTGTGAGGAGAGCCATCAGGGTAGGGTAAATTGTCAATGAAGAATGTTTGGTAAGATATGGCAAGAAAATTTAATCAGCCTCTCAGCAGAAATCCCTCCAAAAAACCTGATGCAACTTGGATTTAATTCATGTCCACACATCCACTTAACTCTTCTACTTATCATAAGGTTCAGACTATGAGAATGTTAAAGGATGATCGTTCTCTGGCAATTCAGTTATTCTGTTACTTGGTTTGTAATCTTCTGTCTTAAAATTGTTCTTAATGTCTAACCTTCACCTTTCGAGAAACTAGAACTGCCATGTTATATTCTGACAGGGCTAGAGAAGAAGATGAAAAGTCAATGTTTACTCAGTTTTAGATTCATTTACCAGGTAAAGCTTTACAAGACTACAGCTTCTAATTCTACCATCAATAAGCATCTCTTTTGAGAAATAATAAAGTAAACAACATTAACTTGTGCCAGTCCATTAAAGGGAACAATAATAAAAATCAAATCATAAAGTCAACTTTGTAAACTCCTAATAGCTTTTGGTTTTGGAGGGGAGAAGGTACACTCCCTGCAGTACTCCTAGTTGTGGGAAGCATTAACTGTACCAGTGGAGTCTGTGTATTGCCTCTGCGATCATGGAAGAGAGGTGACCAGTCAATTCTAACGCCCCCTCCATACACAATGCCTGGACCTGTTGATAGCTGCATTGTTCAGGCTCAGGAATGAACTCATGAAGATGACCTCTAGATTTCATGCCCTTATCCCCATATTGGACAGCCAAAGGTCTGAAGTATTGGGCTCAAGTCCAACCAAAAATTACAAAGCAGCCCATTCAAATAATGAAGTAGGGTTTGTAAATCTGCATAACCTGTGTATGGATTCTTCAAGGGCACAAACAATTCAGGCAACCTGGGCGTCTGTGAATCACCTTAACTTTCTATTGCAACATATCAGGACAGAATGCCACAGCATGACTGGAAATGTGCATAAGATATTTTCTAATCAACCTGTACAGACAGCAATGTTATCAAATACCTCTGGCAGCAGTTCTCCTGGTTCCAAGGTAGGGACACTACTACTGAACCACAAGATTAGATTAGATTCCCTATAGTATGGACACAGGCCCTTTGGCCCAACAAGTCCACACCTACCTTCCGAAGAGTAGTGCACCCAGACCCATTACCCTATCCTATATTTAACCCCTAACACTATGAGCAATTTAGCATAGCCAATTTGCCTAGCCTGCACATCTTTGGATTGTGGGAGGAAACTGGAGCACCCAGAGGAAATCCACACAGACCTGGGGAGAACGTGCAAACTCCACACAGAGAGTCAACCAAGGCAGGGATCGAACCCAGGTCCTTGCCAGCGGGAGGCAGCAGTGTTAACCAGTGAGCCACCATGACACCCACAAGAGCCCCTCTGCTTTGTGTGTACTCAATATTCAGAGAGAGCGCTCACCTGTGTACACTTAAAACATCATTTATAAAACGATCATTTCATCAACCAAGCTTAATTGAGACAGGAATTTTGTGCAGGCCAGATTGGAAAAGGATTTCATTCCCTGAAGGAATTAGTGAATTGCATTGTCTTTGATGAAGATCCAGTAGTTTTTGTGATCATTATTAATTATTTCAATGTAAAAACCCTCAACTACTGTGCAGCAAACTGACCACAGGTCACCTGAGAATTCTGGTCCTGTGACATTGTCACCATGCAACTGTTCCTTTACATACAACGTAGAGACATTGAGGCTTTGACCAGAAAAAAAGAAGGAGGTGTGGCTCAGGTACAGGCGGCTGGGATCAAGGGAACCCCTGGAGATTTACAGAGAATACAGGAGATTACTGAAGAAGGAAATCAGGAGGGTGACAAGGGGGCACGAGATATCCTTGGCTGAGAAGATTCGGTTAAATCCAAAGAGGTACTTTAAGTATATTAAAGGAAAAAGAATAACTAGACAGAGAATAGGGCCCCTCAAGGACCAAAGTGGACATGCATGTGTAGAACCACAGGAGATGGGCGAGGTTTTCAATGAATATTTCTCCTCTGAGTTTACCATGGAGAATGACCTGAAGACTTGGGAACTTGGGGAAGTTAGTGATGATATCTTGGGGACAGTCCATATCACAGTAGAGGAGCTACGGGATATATAAAGGTGGATAAATTTCCGGGCCCTGACCAGATATATCCAAGAACACTGCAAGAGGCTAGAGAAGAAACTGGAGGTAGGTCTGTCTGACATTTTTGCATCATCGTTAGCCATTGCTGAGGTCCCGTAAGACTGGAGGGCAGTGAATGTTGTGTCATTATTCAAAAAGGGTTGCAGAGAAAAGCCTGGGAACTATAGACCCAATGGCTTAACATCTGTGGTTGGTAAGTTACTTGAGAAGATTCTGAGAGTTTAGATGTACATGCATTTTGAAAGACAGGATTTGATTAGAAATAGTCAGCACAGCTTTGTGAGTGGGAGATTGTGCCTCACAAATGTATTAGAGTTCTTTGATGAACTCTAATGTAGTGGGTGGCACGGTGGCGCAGTGGTTAGCACTGCTGCCTCACAGCGCCAGAGACCTGGGTTCAATTCCTGCCTCAGGCAACTGTCTGTGTGGAGTTTGCACATTCTCCCCATGTCTGCGTGGGTTTCCTCCGGGTGCTCCGGTTTCCTCCCACAGTCCAAAAATGTGCAGGTTAGGTGAATTGGCCATGCTAAATTGCCTGTAGTGTTAGGTGAAGGGGTAAATGTAGGTGAATGGGTCTGGGTGGGTTGCTCTTCGGAGGGTTGGTGTGGACTTGTTGGGCCGAAGTGCCTGTTTCCACACTGTAGGGAATCTAACCTAATCTAAGTGACCAGGAAGGGTGATGAGGGCAGTGTGCTAGAGTTCCACGTGGTAGGCTGTTCTGGAAGCAGAGGGTAATAGTGGAAGGATGCTTGTTGGACTGGAGGCCTGTGATTAGTGGAATACCTTGGGGGTCAGTTACATATATCAATGATCTGGATGAGAATGCATGATTAGTATGTTTACTGATGACAGTAAAACAGGGTGGAATCGATGACAATGGGGAAGATTCTCAGAAATTGCAACAGGACATTGATCAGCTGGGGAAGTGGGCTGAGAAATGGCAAATGAAGTTCAATATTGATATGTGTGAAATCTTGCATTTTGGAAAGTCAAATCAAGGTAAGAGTTTTATGGTGAATGGTAGGGCCTTAAGGAGTGTAGTGGAACAAAGGGATCTTGGAGTTCAGGTGCATGGTTCTCTGAAAGTGGAATCCCAGGTAGACAGGGCAGAGAAGGTGGCTTCTGGCACACAGGCCTTCATCAGTCTGGGCACTGAGTTATGTTGCAGTTGTACAGGATGTTGGTGAAGCAACACTTGGAGTATTGTGTTCAATTTTTGTCAGCCTGTTATAGGAATGATGTTATTAAACTGGAAAGAGTGCAGAAATAATTTACAAGGATGATGCCTGGACTTGATGATCTAGGTTATAGAGAGAGGCTGGACAAGCGAGGACATTTTCCTTTACAGTATAGGGGACTGAGGGGGGATTTTATAGAGGTGTATAAGATCATGAGAGGCATAGATAGGGTGAATGCACTCAGTTTTTTCCCCAGGGTTAGGGAATCGAGGACTAGAGGACATCAGTTTATGATTAGAAAGGAAAGAATAAATGGGAACCTGAGAGGCAACAATTTTTAAACAGAGGGTGATACGCATATGGAATGAGCTGCTAGCAGAAGTGGTTTCTGTGGGTACATTAATAACATTTAAAAGGCATTTAAACAAGTATGTGGATAGGAAAGGATTAGAAGGATATGGGATAAGTGCAGGGAAATAGGGTTAGCCTGGACCAGTTTGGGCCAAAGGGCCTGTTTTTTTGCTGTCGGTCTCTATGACTCTAACTCTAGTGCAATTTTACCATCAACAACAAAGACCTTCTGAGATTAATAAAACTCGTGGAGACAGGAGGAGCTAAATTAATTCAGCCACTGTGGCTTTAGTGGATTTTGAGGCACGACGGTCTATTTTGCAGTTAGTAATCAGGCAGGATTTGCCTTGTGCTTTTCCATGTGGAATTGTTAGCCAACAGAGCTGTTTATTACAGATAGTGATGGAAAATGTGAGGAAATAAATCAAAGCTCAAAATTATGCTCCAGCTGACTTATAAGTTTGGTTTGAATGGAAATGTTATTTTTCTTCAAAGGAAAGATCCATAAATCCATACTATAACCATGGCAATATCACTCTGACAGCCATTTGAAGCAATTATTTTGCTTTCACGTTGTAGTTTTGGAGGCCTATAGGCAGTGTGACCAAATTTAAGATCTTTAAGATTTAGATATTTTGTTTTTCTCGAACATTCCTCTTTTGAATGTATCAATACTATACAATTCTCTGTGTTAGTTTAAAATTTTTTCTCTATATAATATTCCCAAATTCCAGCATCTTATGAGTAATGTTGTCCAACCTTGTCACCATGGAGATTGCGTGGGGTCCCCATGGTTCAGGCATCTCTTTGGTTACACCTTTTGGATTTCCCTGCTCGTGTCTAACAAAAACACTGAAGACAATTCCTTCGCTGGTTGTGAGTGATGCTATCAAACCCCCCTTTTCTGCCAAAGACCTTATCATTTTCCCAAGTAAGTGTTTTTTAATTGCTACATTTTTCCAGGATCTGGGGCATTTGCCTGGAATAGATCTCATCAGTGAGATACTGCACCTTTGAGGAGGCTATATTCACGTGGGGTTCCTGCCACATCTGCTAAACGAAGTAGGCTGAGATGGAGGAGATTTTGGCTGAGAGGTTTTCCACCCTGAGTTATTGTTTGCCTTGTAAAGACTAGGAGGACTGCAAAAATTTAGTTACATAGAACATAGAACATAGAACAATACAGCACAGAACAGGCCCTTCGACCCACGATGTTGTGCCGAACATTTGTCCTAGCTTAAGCACCATTCATGTACCTATCCAATTGCCGCTTAAAGGTCGCCAATGATTCTGACTCTGCCACTCCCACAGGCAGCACATTCCATGCCCCCACCACTCTCTGGGTAAAGAACCTACCCCTGACATCCCCCCTATACCTTCCACTCTTCACCTTAAATTTATGTCCCCTTGTAACACTCTGTTGTACCCGGGGAAAAAGGTTCTGACTGTCTACTCTATCTATTCCCCTAATCATCTTATAAACCTCTATCAAGTCACCCATCATCCTTCGCCGTTCCAACGAGAAAAGGCCGAGAACTCTCAACCTATCCTCGTACGACTTCCACTCCATTCCAGGCAACATCCTGGTAAATCTTCTCTGAAACCTCTCCAAAGCTTCCACATCTTTCCTAAAGTGAGGCGACCAGAACTGCACACAGTACTCCAACTGTGGCCTAACCAAAGTCCTGTACAGCTGCAACATCACTTCACGACTCTTGAATTCAATCACTCTGCTAATGAACGATAATACTCCATAGGCCTTCTTACAAACTCTATCCACCTGAGTGGCAACCTTCAAAGATCTATGTACATAGACCCCAAGATCCCTCTGTTCCTCCACCTGACTAAGAACACTACCATTAACCCTGTATTCCGCATACTTATTTGTTCTTCCAAAATGGACAACCTCACACTTAGCAGGGTTGAACTCCATCTGCCACTCCTCAGCCCAACTCTGCATCATATCTAAGTCCCTCTGCAGCCGACAACAGCCCTCCTCACTATCCACAACTCCACCAATCTTCATATCATCTGCAAATTTACTGACCCACCCTTCGACTCCCTCATCTAAGTCATTAATAAAAATTACAAACAGCAGAGGACCCAGAACTGATCCCTGCGGAACTCCACTTGTAACTGGGCTCCAGGCTGAATATTTACCATCTACCACCACTCTCTACCTTCGACCGGTTAGCCAGTTTTCTATCCAATTGGCCAAATCTCCCTCTATCCCATGCCTCCTGACTTTCCGCATAAGATCCTGACTTTCCGCATAAGAAAGCATTCCCTCACACAGTGAGGGAATGCTGTCGTTTTTTGTGCACAGCACGTTCCCACATGGGGAGGGAATGCTGTAGTAGTTTGTGCACAGCATGATCCCACAGTGAGGGAATGGTGTAGTAGCTTGTGCACAG
>NC_057745.1:34151376-34168786 GCF_004010195.1 Chiloscyllium plagiosum
GAAAAGACCGTTGGCGTCGAGGTAAGTTCTTAAATATCAATCACTTACCTTCCCGACCAGCTCTGCGCTCCAACTTCACTTCCGCCCAGCTCGCGCCGCTCTCTGCTGTGAAAAGACCGTTGGTGTCGAGGTAAGTTACCTTTAATGCAACTGAAGATCTCCAGAGCATAATAGAACTCCAAGAAATCAGCTGTCAAATATTCTGTCTATCTCACATGTAGGTTTGAGCCATAGGTCACCAATCGTCCAAGCCAAGTAGCCTTAATCAAAAGGTGGCATAGATTGTTTAAATCTATTGAGTATTTCAAAATAATATTAATTCCTGATAATACAACTAATTCAAATTAGTTAAATGAAATCAATTGGTTTATACAAGATGAAAGCATTAGCCAAAGATGGAGACTCTAACTGTAATTTAAAAGATTTATTTTGAAAGGAGAATTCAGTGCAAGACGGTCTTTTATAGTTCAGTCAGGTCACGTGATCAGGCTGATATGAAGTCCAATGGCCCTCAAGTTACCAAATTGATATCAATTCTTCCAGATTCTGCCTCTGGAATTGTCTAGTACATGACTCCGAGTAGCAATGACAGTTGGAGTTATTACTTTTATCCCTTAAATTATCAATACCTCATCTCAAACCAGGTTAATCTCATAATTAATCAATTTAATTATCAGTTTTTTGCCAATTGGAGCTTGACTGCCTGCATATGTTATCCATTCCAATTAGCATTATTTCCTACATTGTACCTGTTGTTATCAATGTCTATTGTTTGGTTTCATTGTTGAAATATTAAGACTAAAATAAAGCTGAGCTTTGTATGCTTTATGTGTTCTTCCAAAGGAGCAGAAATTTTACACTACCTTTTCTTATATCACGTGGTTTGATATCACAAGATGATCTTGGGTTCATGACAGACTAGTCAGGGAGAAGGCAAAGTCAAGAACTGACTTCGACTTAGACTTCAAAGTGACATAATCTGTTAGTTGTTAATACCAAATGCAACTGTACATGCAAATCACAGGTCTTATGGTTGCACTAGAGAAGAACAAATTTATTTTCCTTGTCTGTTTATGTTCACACACCCAAATGAACCTTCCAGTCTGGATTATTGCAGTCTGATGGTGTTTTTGCAGATTGTTCTAACTCCGCCCAGACTGTGCTATTTATGGCCAATGATGTCCAGCTCCATGGTACTATCATTAAGTTTGTTACATTTTCTTGTAGCCACTACACAACACCCCTAGCTGAGGCTTCTGCTCCAACATAAACAATAATTAATGTCATATATTTTCAAATCAATTACTCAGGGTATGTCTTTTCTTTTTTCGTTTCTGTCCTACACCTCCAAGTCTTTTATTTATCTGTTTCCACAGGTAAATCAGGAAACTCGAACATCAAAAACTGAAATTACTGAAAAAACTTAGCAGGTCTGGCAGCATCTGCGGAAAGAAAGTAGAGTTCAAGTCCACTGACCCTCCTTCAGAATAGTGTTTCTGATTTCCAACATCCACAGTTCCATAGGTTTTCTTTTTTTTTTCAAGAAAATGTAAATTGGTGATTTTGCATTTTCTCTTCTGGTTACTATTATTTCGGAGATTCAGTCGATCTGGCTGATGGAGATGGTTATGATGTAACAGCGTGAGTGAATGAGAATGATGAGAGGGCTATACTTTTCCAGCTGCATTATTAACATCAGATCCATTGTTGGTTCCACAAGGAGAATAATGGAGTGGCCCATCCATCCATTGTTGGTCTTCATGTACATAAGCTGGCTCCCTTACATTATTGAGATGCTCTTCAAGGTTCTATTCAAGATATGAATGTTGAAGTTGGATTGGGAATGATAGTCACTGGAGTTTAGAAGAATGAGGATGGATCTCATAGCAACTTATAAAATTCTAATAAATTAGACAGGATAAACACAGAAAGAATATTTCTGAGGACTATGGAGTCCAGAAACAGGGATCACGGCCTAAGGGATAGGCCATTGAGGACTGAGACAAGGAGAAATTTCTTCACTGAGACAGTGGTGAGTGTTTGAAATTCTCTTCTACAGAAAAAGTTTCAGGCCAAAATATAACATGTTTTTAAGAATGAAATTGATATAGTTGTTAGAGCTAAATGGATCAAAGGGTATGGGGAGAAAGAGAGAACAGTTTACTGAGTTGGATAATCAGCCATGATGGTATTGGATGATAGAAGGCTCAAAGGGCCCAATGGTCTACTCCTGCTTCTGTTTTCTATGTTTCTATGTTTCTTTATTGTACAACTATTCTCAACTAGCTTTCAACAATTTATATCCATTGTTAATTGGACTGCTCATTCTAAATTTATTGATTAATTTCAGTAAATGATTTATCTGAGAGGCCAATGACAATTCTGTCACAAATGATATTTTGTTGAAAATTTTCATAAATGGTCCTGGAAGTTGTCATCTGCTACTTAAGGATGATGTCACCAGTATCTTACCTATTCTTGAAGAGAAATCTTTATCAAAAGCTGTTAGGAGGTTGTCAAAACTAATTATTTGCTCATCGATCTGTTGTCAATATAAGGTGTGATTTTATGTTCTTCCTATGTAATTAAGAAAGGTGTTAAGGTGTCCTTCATTTGATCTAATATCCAACCCTGAAACTCCTCAAAATCTTTGAAATTGAGTTTTTCTCACATCTGCCAGATTACAGGATATTAAATCTTGCTCCTTTAAGAATTTTATTTGCTCTCAGATTAAAAAGGTTTGGAGGGCTATGGGCCAGGGGCAGGCCAGTGGCACTAGTTTAGTTTGGGATTATGTTCGGCATGGACTGGTTGGACCAAAGGGTCTGTTTCTGTGCTGTATGACTCTATGACTCTATAACTTCTTCAAAATTACCTGTGCTTTTTTATATTGGTGCTTCATAACACCAGCTGTAGGTGCCATTAAGTATAGTAGTGTATTTACTTGTTTCGCACGTGAATTAGTATTAAAGTGTAAAGAAGTTCTGTATCTTAAATGCTAATTCACATGCTGAACAGTTCATAAGTTTAAAGACGTTCAGTACCTTAAGAACTGTTTCCCCAAGATGTCCAATTCTATGTTTCATTTGAGTCACTTCAGATATTAAATCCTTCAGGACATGTTATTTCTCCTGCCATGTCTTATTCATCTGCTTGTTTATTCTTACCTTGAAGCTTTGAAATTTTGCAGAATCTCAAATGCTGCTGTAATTTCTTTATGTTAAAGACTTTTATTGCTGTAAATAGCAATGCTGTATTCTTTTTTCTTTTTTAAAATTAATCATATTAAACGATAATAGCTGCACTTTGCACTGGAAATTTTTTAATGCTTTTGCTGTCAAAAATGGAAGCTTCGTGCCACCTTGTTAGCAAAGTGGATGATTTCCTTCCTTTTAAGGCATAACACAGTGGTTAGCACTGCTGCTTCACAGCACCAGAGACTCGGGTTCATTTCCTGCCTCAGGCGACTGACTGTGTGGAGTTTGCACGTTCTCCCCGTGTCTGCGTGGGTTTCCTCCAGGTGCTCCGGTTTCCTCCCACAGTCCAAAGATGTGCGGGTTAGGTGAATTGGCCATGCTAAATTTCCCGTAGTGTTAGGTAAAGGGGTAAATGTATAGGAGGGTTGCGCTTCGGCGGGTCAGTGTGGATTTGTTGGGCCGAAGGGCCTGTTTCCACACTGTAAGTAATCTAATCTAATCTAAAACACACAATGCCCAAAATTGTTCACAATTCCCCAGGCTTGTGTCTGTGCCCTTAATAAATTCTTCCCACGAACAGCAGTTTAAATTGCGGTTCTTCCACTTTTCCTATAGCTCCAAACGTTTTTATATTTTCTTGTGTTCCTGGTGCTGCACCTGCAGAATAAAAAACGTCCATGGCTCTTGATTTCCCTTCTGCAGCTGTGCCTCATGGCATCTCCTCATTATGGTGGAAAATCTCATTGTGAGCGACAAGCATTCCTTATTTAATTTCTAGCCTTTTCTTTTTGCACCATTAATTTAAAGCTTTCCCTGCTTAATCCTAAATTTAACTTTTAGCGTTACTCATGGTGCTGTGGTATATTCTCTTCCGAGCTGAACAGTGAACCATTGAACTTCAGATCCTACAGTAGAAGCTGTAATTGTGACTTGTCTTTAAGCTCCTTCTCGTCCATACTGTCCTTCCATGTTCTTCCATGCTTCTTACCAGGATCTGAAGTAAAGCTTTAGCAATAGTGTGCAGTTTTCCCTTGTTGGTCTTTTCACAAGCTCCTGCTGACGACTTGTCCAAATGCTTGAAGTAGCTGACACTGCATATTTATGATTAAGTGGTAAAGTCTTTAAAGGTTTAAACTCACTTGGTCTTCTGGAATGCTTTTCTTCTGCACCCCAAAGGAATATTTCACCATTGTACCTTGCCACCAGTCATCCTTTCTTTTCTAGGTCTAAGGTTCTATTGTTTTACAGTGGTAGAGGCACAGCCATTAGTTAGTCTTTACAAGAAAAAAACTCTTGTCCAAACAAGATGTAGTTTATTACATGCTAGCAATTTGGTACAAGCTACATTAATTAATTGTTAATGAGATTACTAGGAGATAGATGACATATCAGTTCCTTTCAAGATCCACAGCTAATCTACCTAACTCCCCATTCAATCGTTTGATATGATCAGGTGAAGTGGTGCTGAATACAGCTCCCAATATGAACCCTTTCACAACCATTATGTTACACAACAGAAAATATAAGAGCTGTTCAGTCCATTATTCTCTGATTCTCTTCCATCATTTACGGCTTGTTCCATTTTTCACTCTCGTGCAATGTACTTTATTTTATTGTATTAAAAATATTATGTAAATGTGAGTTACTCTTATGGTTTATCACTTTAATGGATACAATAACAAGGAGAATACACCACCTACATCCTTGAAAAATGTGAGAAGTATTTGATGCTCTGTTTGATATATTAGGATATACATGATCTGAAAATAATTAAAACAGCCAGCGTGACAATGATGTAAATATGCAAGAATATCAGTGACTCTGCAGTAAGGACAATATAAAATATATTCAACATCAAGAGGTCAGAATTTACACATAAACTGAGGCTCTCTGAGCAGATAAATAACAAGAAATGAAAAAAATTGATAGATCTTCTACCTCAGTGTGAAGGCGAGATTGGTTATCCTGTTCCCAATTGCAATTCCTCCCTGTTGCCATAGGAATTCAGGACTGCTGGAGATTAATTGCAATGCAAGACACATGCTTCAGGGGTTGATCAATTATATCACTCAGGTACATTAAATATTAAAAGCAGTGTCACCAAGGGTATTCATTGAATAATGTGTATCCCATTAATATTGGGCAAGTTTTATTGATGATAAGGTAACAGACAGTGAGCACTATATAAGCAGATGAACTAAATGGTATTAATGGTTACCAAAACATGTAAGCTTAGCCTGCCCTCTATGAATTATTAATTTTTTTTATTTCTTCAGTTCAGGACTTACCTATTGTGGCCTGAATGCCCTTTAAACCAGCTTAAGTGAAATCTAAAACATTCATTTGGAACAGAATCTGTTCTCATTCTGGGGAACTTGGAGCATGAAATTTGTACAGTAAGAATTGTTTCTTAGAGCAGAACAGTGTACAGTGTACCTGAAAATGGTCTATTTTAAACCTAGTAATGTGTAATAAGGTATGATTAATAAGAGAACACAGTTAAATATCCTCGAGATGATAGTGATCATAATGTGGTGGAATTTCAAATTCAGTTTGAAGGACAAAAATTTGGGTTTCAAATCTGTGTCTGAAACTTAAATAATTTATGAAGAAAGAGCTGTCTAAACTGGGTTGGGAAAGTGAACCAAGGAAATGTTCAGTAGATCAGTGCTGACTGTCATTTTACAGCTTTCAACAGAAGTTTAGTCTTGTCAAAAAGCAGGACTGGACAAGAAGAATGAACATCCAATAGTGAACGAAGGTGGCCAGGGAGAATATCTAACCAATAACTATGGCATCTAATTTCGGATAAAAACTAGTGATAGGCTTTTTGGGATTTTTTATGAACTAGCAATGGATAACTACAAAGTTAAAAATTGAAGAAAACTGTTTATGAAAGCAAATTGGCAAGAAATATTAAAACAAACCGCAAGAGTTTCTACAGGTATAAAAAAGTAAAGAGAGCAACTAAAGTAAGCTGGGCGGCATGGTGGCACAGCAGTTAGCACTGCTATACAAGAGACCCGGGTTCAATTCCCACCTCAGGCAACTGTTTGCGTGGAGTTTGCACATTTTCCCTGTGTCTGCGTGGGTGTGGTCTGGTTTCCTCCCACAGTCCAAAAATGTGCGGGTTAAGTAAATTGCCCATAGTGTTAGGTGAAGGGGTAAAGGGTCTGGGTGGCTTGCTCTTCGGAGGGTTGGTATGGACTTGTTGGGCCTAAGGACCTGTTTCCACACTGTAAGTAATCTAATCTAAGTGCAGAACTCTTGGCAGATGTGACTTGAGAAATTATAATTGAGAACAAGGTGGATAAATTGTCTGCAACATGGATAATTTAATCCAATATTTTGGCTCAGTTTTAATGGCGAAGGACACTATAAACATCCCAAAGGTAACAGGTAAATAATGTACTAAGGGGATGGGGGTAGAAAATAAAATCTTATAACAGTCTCTACCAAAAGAAACTAAAGGCAGGTAAGTCATGAGAACCTGATTGCCTGCAGTTAAGGTTTCCTAAAGAAGTGCAGATACTGGAGGCCTAAGTTGAAATATTCCAGAGCTCACCGAGTTCTGGGAGGGTCCTGTGGATTAGAAAACTGCAAATGTGACGTCCCTGTTCAAGCAGGGAAGGAGACAGAAAGCAAGAAATTATAGGCCAGTTAGTCTAATATCTATTGTGAGAAATGCTAGAATCCATTATTAAGAAAGAAATAATAAGGCATTTGGAAAGCTTAATACAAGCAAGCAGGTAGCGTAGTGCCTCAGTGGTTATCAAAGTGGCATTGATCCGGGTTTAACTCCAGCCTCAGGAGACTGTGTAGAGTTTGCACATTCTCCCTGGGTGCTCTAGTTTCCACCCACAGATCAAACATGTGAAGGTTAGGTGGAGTGGCCTTGCTAAATTCATAGAATCCCTACAGTGTGGAAACAGACCATTGGCCAAACAAGTTCACACTGACATTCTGAAGAGTAACACACCCAGACCCATTTCCCTACCCTATATTTACCCCTGACTAATGCACTTACACATCCCTGAACACTATGGGCAATTTAGCATGGCCAATTCACCTAACGTGCACATTGTCAGAGGAAGTCGGAGCACCCGGAGTAAACCCAAGCATACACAGAGAGAATGTGCAAACTTCTGGCTGCTCAACATCCTCCTTAAGAATCCTGTAGACTCCTTTCCAGATTTTAATGCTGTTGAACATGGACTGTTTCGTATCTGATGAGTAACAATTGGTGTTCAACATTGTGCAGTCATAGGCGAACATCCCCACTTCTGACCTTACGATGAAGATTGTTGAGCCTAGGACATGACCCCGAAAAACCCTGCAGAGGTGTCCTGGAGCTGAGGTGACTTACCTGCAAAAAACACAACCATCTTCCTATGTACCAGGTATGATTCCAATCAGCAGATTGCTTTCCCCCTGATATCCATTGATTCCAAATGTGACTTGATATCAAGGGCTGTCCCTTTCCCTTCCCCTCTGGAATTCAGCTCTTTTGTCCACGTTTGAACCAAGTCTATAATAAGGTCAGGAGCTGAGTGTCCCTGGGGGAACCCAAACTAGGCATCACTGAGTAGGTTATTACTAAGCAGGTGCTGCTTGATAGCACTGTTAATGACACCTTCCATCACTTTACTGATGATGGAGAGTAGACTGATAGGGCGGTAAATGACCGGGTTGGATTTGTGCTGGAACAGTTTGGGTAGGGGAGAGGCAAGTTCTAGAACATAGAACATAGAAAAGTACAGCACAGAACAGGCCCTTTGGCCCACGATGTTGTGCCGAGATTTAATCCTAATGTAAAATATAGTAACTTAACCTCTGCACCCCTCAACTCACTGCTATCCATGTGCATTTCCAGCAGTCGCTTAAATGTCCCCAAGGACTCTGCTTCCACCACCACAGCTGACAACACATTCCATGCATTCACAACTCTCTGCATAAGAACCTATCTCTGACATCTCCTTTATACCTCTCTCTTAATATCTTCAAACTATGACTTCTCGTACCAGTCAATCCTCTCCTGGGGAAAAGTCTCTGGCTATTGACCACATCTATTCCTCTCATTATTTTGTACACCTCGATCATGTATCCTCTCTTCCTCCTTCTCTCCAGAGAGAAAAGTCCGAGCTTATTCAACCTTTCTTCATAAGGCAAGCCCTCCAGTCCAGGCAGCATCCTGGTAAACCTTCTCTCCAAAGCCTCTGTATCTTTCCTATAGTAGGGTGACCAGAACTGGACACAATATTCCAAGTGTGGTCTCACCAGGGACTTGTAGAGCTGCAGCAAAACCTCATGGCTCTTAAACTCGATCTCTCTGTCATTGAAAGCCAAAACACCATATGCTTTCTTAACAACTCTATCCACTTGGGTGGCAACTTTGAGGGATCTATGCACTTGTACACCCAGATCCCTCTGTTCCTCCACACTGCCAAGAATCCTGTCTTTAATCCTATATTCAGCATTCAAGTTCGACCTTCCAAAATGCATCACTTCGCATTTATCCAGGTTGAACTCCATCTGCCATTTCCCAGCCCAGCTCTGCATTCTGTCTATGTCCTCTATACTATCGACGACACCTCCAACCTTTGTGTCATCTGCAAATTTACTAACCCACTCCTCAACCTCCTCATACAAGTTCCCTATGCTATCCCTGATCGACCCTACCTTCTCCCTGATCATTCTCTTATTCCTCACGTACGAGTAAAATGCCTTTGGGTGTCCCTAATCCTTCTTGCCAAGCCTTTTTAGTCCCCCCCCCCCCCCCCCTCCTGGCTCTTCTCAGTCCAATTCTGAGCTCCTTTCTGGCTAGCCTGTAATCCTCTCAAGCTGTGCTAGATCCTTGCTTCCTCCACCTTACGTAAGCTGCCTTCTTCCTTTTGATCAGAAGTTCTTCTGTTCTCGTCATCCAAGGTTCCTTAATCTCCCCCTTCTTACCTGCCTCAGAGGAACAAATTTGTGTATCACTCACAACAACTGCTCCTTAAATAGTCTCCACATGTCTGCTGTGCCCTTTCTGTGGAACAATTGCTCCCAGTCTGTACTTCCCAGCTCCTGTCTGATAGCATCATAATTTCCTTTTCCCAGTTAAATATCTTCCCTCGGTAAGTGCTCCTTTCACTCTCCAAGGCTATGGGAAATGTGAGGCAGTTGTGATCACTTTCACCAAAGTGTTCTCCCACCGCAAGATCTGACACCTGTCCTGGCTCGTTGCAGAGCACCAAATCCAAAATGGCCTCTCCCCTCGTTGGTCTGTCTATATACTGAGTCAGGAAACCCTCCTGAACATACCTGACAAAAACGGCTCCATCCAAACCATCTGCACTTAAAGAGGTTCCAGTCGATATTGGGAAAGTTGAAATCACCCATAACAACATTTTTCCAGAATGTGCTCGCCTGTGAGATCTTCAATCTCTCTATGCTATTAGGTGGTCTATGGAAAACCGCCAATGCGATGGCTGTTCCTCTGCTGTTCCTAACTTCCACCTGTACTGACTCAGCAGACAAACCTTCCTCAATAACCTTGTTTCTGTAGCTGTGATGCACTCTCTGATTAGCAATGCTACATCCCCTCTTTTTCCACCCTTTCTGTTCTTTCTAAACGTTCTAAACCCTGGAACATCAAGCAACCATTCCTGCCCCTGTGAAACCCACGTCTGTTATGGCCATAACATTGTAACCCCAAGTACTGATCCAGCTCTAAGTTTGTCACTCTTATTTCGGACACTCCTTGCATTAAAGCAGACACACTTTAACCGATCACTTTGTTTCTGGACTGCACGTCTTCAGTACTGTTACGGGAATGTTGTCAGGGCCCAAAACCTTTGCAGTATCCAACTGTTTTCAAATATCACATGGAGTGAATCAAAATTACCTGAAGACTGACTTCTGTGATATTGGAAGGAATCCCAAGGGGATATAGATAGGTTGAATGATTGGGCAAAATCTTAACAAATGGAGTTTGATGTAGGAATTTGTGGGGACATACACTTTAATAGGAAGAATAAAAAAATATTTAAATGGAGAGAGACTCCCAACACTGAGTGATCTGGGTGTTCTTGTGCATGAAGATGAGGCTATGTAGATGAGGCTAGTAATTAAGAAGGCAAATGTAATTTGTCTTTTATTGCGCGAGGGTTGAAGTTTAACAATAGCATCTTGTTACAACTTAACAGGGCATTGGTGAGGCACCTGGAATACTGTTTCGGTCCCCATATTTATAAGCATCTGAATTACCAATGTTTGTACTTACAAGTCCAATCCCATGCAGGGGTGTAAGTTTAAAGTTCTTAAATAGGAACATTTTCTGCACTCACGTACAACTACTTTAGATTATCCTGCATTGTGTTCTGACGTGCATACAAATCGATTAGCGAACAGACTCAAAAACGGAATCCATTTGCAACCCAGGAACTGTCTATAAATTGTGTGATTTTTAACTTCCTTGAGGTATTGTAGGTTACCAGTATCCATAGAACCAGTATCCAAAGAATGCATAGGAACAGGCCCTATGCTCTACCAGGTCTACACTGGCACATGATAAAAACAATGACTGCAGACGCTGGAAACCAGATTCTGGATTAGTGGTGCTGGAAGAGCACAGCAGTTCAGGCAGCATGTGAGGAGCAGTAAAATCGACGTTTCGGGCAAAACCCCTTAATCAGGAATAAAGGCAGAGAGGCTGAAGGGTAGGGGAAATGAGGAAACTGTTGAAGTCCACGTTGATGCCCTGGGGTTGAAGTGTTCCGAGGCGGAAGATGTGTCGTCCTTCCTCCAGGCGTCTGGTGGTGAGGGAGCGGCGGTGAAGGAGGCCCAGCACCTCCATGTCCTCGGCAGAGTGGGAGGGGGAGTTGAAATGTTGGGCCACGGGGCGGTGTGGTTGATTGGTACCGGTGTCCCGAGATGTTCCCTAAAGCGCTCTGCTAGGAGGCGTCCAGTCTCCCCAAAGTAGAGGAGACCGCATCAGGAGCAAAGGATACAATAAATGATATTAGTGGATGTGCAGGTAAACCTTTGATGGAAACTTTGATGGCACATGATGCCTTTCTAAACAAAAAGCCTATTGTTGGCCTCCCTCTATTTCCTAGGAGAAAGTGAGGTCTGCAGATGCTGGAGATCAAAGTTGAAACTTTATTGCTGGAACAGCACAGCAGGTCAGGCAGCATCCAGGGAACAGGAGATTCGACGTTTCGGGCACAGGCCCTTCTTCAGGAATGAAGAAGGGCCTGTGCCCGAAACGTCGAATCTCCTGTTCCCTGGATGCTGCCTGACCTGCTGTGCTGTTCCAGCAATAAAGTTTCAACTCCCTCTATTTCCTGCCTATTTAGATATCTATCACATTGCGATTGTACCCACCTCCACCACTTTCACTGGCAGTGCATTCCAGGCACTATGTAGAAAACCTGCCTTCCACATCTCCTTTAACCATACCCTTCCTTGTATTTTAAAGCTATGCCCCCTTGTAATTGACATTTCTACCCTTGGAGAAAGACTCTAGCTATCCATTCTATCTATGCCTCTCATAATTTTATAGACTTCTATTATGTTGCTCTTTATCCTTTGACGTTCAAGTGAAAACAAGTCAAATTTGTCCAATTTCACCTTAAAACTAAAACCCTCCAAACCAGGAAACACCCTGGGTTAGCTATTTCTCTTCCACTTCCAAAGCCTTCACATCCTTCTGGACTGTGGCAGCCAGAAATATTCCAAATGTAGTCTAACTAGAGTTCTATGCAGCTGCAACATGACTTGCTAATTTTTTCAGCAATTTTTATGTCCCAATTGATGAAGGCAAGAAAGCCGTATGCTTTCTTGACCACTTGATCCACTTGTACCTTTCATGCTTTCAGGGAGCTGTGCGCTTAGATCCATTTGTATGTTGATGCTACTCAGATTCTGCAATTTACTATAATACAGTACTTCTCTCCTGCATCAGATGTCCCAAAATATTTCACTTCGCATTTGTCCATCTACCATTTCTCCTTTCACGTCTCCAGCCTATCTACATCCTGCTGTAAGATCTGGCAATCCTTCTTACTATCTGCTCCTTTGTGTCATCAGCAATCTTGCCAATCAAGCCATATAGATTCTCTTCCACATAACTTATATATATTACAAACACCAGAGATCCCAACAGTGATCCCTATGGAACACCACTGGTCACAGATCTACAATCTGCAAATCACCCTTCCACTACTTACTCTCTGTATTCTGTTATGAAGATGTGGGTGTACTGTACCTTTAAGAGAATTAAAAGCTGATAGAGCGACCTGACAACACCAAGTGTTCTCAATAAGGTAACAATGTAACACTTGGTCAAAGGTTAAATTAGTTGGTTGCCTGGAAACAACAAAACAGATTCAAATTAAGTTTAAATTATACCCCAAAAAATACCAGTTTAAATTTAGTGTATTAACAATCTTAAAAGCCAATGACACAATCCGCTGTTTTAGGGCACCAAGACTGGGGAAAATTGAACAGCTGAGAGAACTGCCAAGCTACCAACATGTAAATTGCTGCCTGAAAAATAACTCTCTTAAAAGTACCTTTATCAATCAGTAACTTGTGAAGCAGAAATCCCTACGAAGAAGAAAAGGACACTGGAATTCAGAGAAAACGAAAGCTGCCTGGTTTTGAGGTAAGAAGTTTTGTTTTGTAAATCGTAATCAGGAGGTTTATCAGATGCGTATTATAGAAGGGCAGGTAAAAGATAGATTAGAGGAAGGAATTGTAAATAGTTTAGACTAGATTACTTACAGTGTGGAAACAGGCCGTTCGGCCCAACAAGTCCACACCGACCCGTCGAAGTGCAACCCACCCATACACCTACATTTATCCCTTCACCTAACTCTACGGGCAATTTAGCATGGCCAATTCACTTAACCTGCACATCTTTAGACTGTGGGAGGAAACCGGAGCACCCGGAGTAAACCCACACAGACACGGGGAGAATGTGCAAACTCCACACAGTCAGTCACCTGAGGTGGGAATTGAACCCGGGTCTCTGGCGATGTGAGGCAGCAGTGCTAACCACTGTGCCACTGTGCCGCTCTCACGGTTGTTAGTTAATTATTCTCTGTTATAATTTAAGAAATAAAGTGGTTAATTTTTACTTTAACTAGTTCTTGGCCTATTGAATTTTCACAGATTACTGCACGGGATAAATCCTTTCTGGTTTTAAATTAAGCAGGAGGGTTTACCCCATGTTGTACCAATTCCATAACCAAGCCAGTATGACTAATCCATTTTATTAGCTCACCATGGATCCCATGTGACTACATGTTTTATATCACCCTGCCTTAAGGCACTTTGTCAAAGGCCTTGTTAAAGTTCATATAGACAATACCTGCCCTTATCAATGATCTTTGTCTCTTCCTTGAAAAACTCAATGAAGTTTGTGAAATATGACCCTCCCGCACAAAACCATGCTGCCAGTTGCTAATAAGTCCATATTTTTCCAAATGTGAGTAAATCATATCCATAGGAATCTTCTCCAATAATTTCCCTGTCACTCACGTAAGGATCCCCAGCCTGTATTTATCTCTGTCCCCTCCCCCCTCTTAAACATGGGAACAGCATCGGTTATTCTCCTGTCCTCTGGGACCTTGCTCGTGACTAAGGAGGATACAAAAGTTCCCTACAAGACCCCATCAGCTTCCTCACTTGCCTCTCTCAGCATTCTGGGAGAGATCCTATTAGATCCTGGGGATTTGTCTGCCTTAATGCCTCTCAAAACACCCAACACTTCTTTCTTTTTTATATTGACATGTCTTAGAATATCAACATAGCACTCCCTGGACTCTCCTTTGTGAATTACCGATGTAAAGTATTCATTTAGACCTCACCCACATTCTGTGGCTACACACATAAATTCCCTCCTTTGTCCTTGAGTGGGCCTACATTTTCCCTAGGTAACTTCTTATTCCTTAGATATGTATAAAACACCTTGGGATTTCAATTGATCCTGTTTGCCAAAGACTTTTCATGGTTCTTTTTAGCCCTCCAATTCCTTGTCTGAGTTCTTTCCTACTATCTTTGTATTCTTTGAGGGTTCTGTTTATCTTCAATTTCCTAAACTTTACATTTGCCTCCTCTTTCTTTTTGAACGAGCTCTCGATTCCTGTTGTCAGTGAAGGTTCCCAAATCTTGCCATCCTTATCCTTAATTTTTACAAGAACATGTTTTTCCTGAACTCTAACCAACTGGCCTTTATAAGTTTCCCACATGCCAGATGTGGATTTACCAGGCAAAAGTGAGGACTGCAGATGCCAGAGATTAGAGTCGAGAGTGTGTTGCTGGAAAAGCACAGCAGGCCAGGCAGCATCCGAGGAGCAGGAGAATCGACGTTTTGGTCAAAAGCCATTTCTCAAACAGTCGCCCCTAGTCTACATTCCCCACTTCCTGTCTAATATTGTGGGAGTTAATCTTCCTGCAATTTAATATTTTTAACCAAAGACTTTTCTTGTCCTTAAAATAACTGTTCCCAAAATACTCCCCCACTGAAACTTTGATTATCTGGCCAGGTTCACTTCCCAATACCAGATCTCATATATTTTTACATATTATTTCAAAACACTGTCTTGGACACATCTAACAAATAACACCCTCTTCTCCAAGCCTCTGACACTAAATGATTCCAAGTCAATAACCTCATGTCATCAAGCCAGGTAACCAACTCTAGTTCAACAAAGAGTGTACAAGAGCCTAGCGGCATCATCAGCTGTATCTGAAAATATGCTGCCAATTTAATGGCGGTTATAACACAGGACTGAACGTGTTGTTCAAATGGTGGAAGCAGCATGTGACAGAAAGATCAAACAGTTCAGATCGAAGTTTTGCAGCCTTCTTACATCAAGTTGTAAATGGTGATGAAAAATCAAACAGTTGATGAGAAATGTCATGATAAGGCCCATCCTTTTCTGTAGTGGAATCTTCAGCTGAAACTGCCAAATTGAATATCGATCTCAACATTGACCTGAAGTTTCCAACTTCATTGATAAAAGTCTTTAGCCAGCCTTTATTCTGAATTACATTACAAAATGATTAAATGCATCAGATACAGCAATAGCTATAGGCCCCTAGAAGTTCCTTGTTGTTAAGCAGAAGATTTGTGTTCAACAATTAGTCATGTATCTTGGATGGTCCATAGTCCATTACAGCCATAATACTGGTTCTACCTGATAATGTGGTCAGCTGTTCAGCTATATCCAAAGAAAAGAACAAATCCAAGCCAGCCAACTGCTGTCCCATCAGTCTACTCTCAATGATCAGTAATGTTCTGTTGACAGTATGCCATGTGGTGCCTATCAATAACCTGCTCACCAATGCTCAGTCATGAGACCACTGCCACCACAGAAAGTGCCTACACCACTCCCCTCACGTCTATTTAAGGCCCCAAGGGATCCTTCCACATCTATCAGAAATTTATCTGCACCTCTACCAATGTCATGTACTGTATCCGTTGCAGCCGGTGTGGCGTCCTCTAAATCAGGGAGACAGGACGTCTTCTTGTGGATTCTTTCAGAGAACATCTCTGGGGCACCCGCACCTACCAATCCCACCGCCCTGTGGTTGTACACTTCAACTCCCCCTCCTACTCCGTCAAGGACAGGCAGGTCCTGGGCCTCCTCCACCGCTAAATTGTTACCACCTAGAGGAGGAACGCTTCACATACTGCCTTGGGACCTTGCAACACATGGGATATATATAGATACAACAGCTTCCTCATTTTCCCTCCCCTCACATTATCCCAATCCCAAGCCTCCAACTCAGCACTGCCCTGTGGACCTGTCCACACTCGCCCCTCTGACCTATCACCTCAGCTACCTTTCCCCAAACTCCACCCCCTCCCATTTATCTCTCAGCTCCAAAGCACAAACCTCATTCCTGATGAAGGGCTTATGCCCAAAACGTCGATTCTCCTGCTCCTTGGATGCTGTCTGACCTGCTGTGCTTTCCCAGCACTACACTCTCGACTCTGATCTCCTGCATCTGCAGTCCTCGCTTTCTCTCAGTCATGGGATACTAAGGCCACATGTTCTAAACTTTTTCTTAAATTAATTCATGGAATGAAGCTATTGCATAGTGCAGCATTTATTGTCCATCCCAGAGTGCAGTTAAGAGTTAACCACACTGCTGAGGGCCTGGAGTCACAAGTAGGCCAGACCAGGTAAGGATGGCAGTTTCTTTTCCTAAAGGACATTAGCGACTGGATAGATTTTTCAGATAATCACCAATGGATTTGTGGTCATCATGAGACTCTTAGTTCCAGATTTCCATTGAATTCAAATCCCGCCATCTGCCTTATCAGGATTCAAATCAAGGTTTCAAGAACATTACCTGGGCCTCTGGACTAATAATTCAGTAAGAATACCTTTAGACCATCAGCTCCCTATCATAGACTTAGTGCAAATATGGTCACAAGAGCCTAATTCCAGGTGTGAGATGAGAGATACTGCCTTGATGTCATATAACATTCAACCAAGTGTGGCTTCAAAAAACCTTGGTAAAACTAAGGTCAATGATGGTCAGAAGGATAGATGTCCAGTGGCTACTGTCATAGTTTGTGAGAAGATTTGTAGCTCGGGTGCCCGTTGTTGTGGTTCTGTTCGCCGAGCTGGGAATTTATGCTGCAGACGTTTCGTCCCCTGTCTAGGTGACATCCTCAGTGCTTGGGAGCCTCCTGTGAAGCGCTTCTGTGATGTTTCCTCCGGCATTTATAGTGGTTTGTCTCTGCCGCTTCCGGTTGTCAGTTCCAGCTGTCCTTTGCAGTAGCTGGTATATTGAATCCAGGTCGATGTGCTTATTGATTGAATCTGTGGATGAGTGCCATGCCTCAAGGAATTCCCAGTCTGTTCTCTGTTTGGCTTGTTCTATAATAGTAGTGTTGTCCCAGTCAAACTCATGGTGCTTGTCATCTGCATGTGTGGCTACTAAGGATAGCTGGTCATGTCATTTCGTGGCTAGTTGGTGTTCACGAATGCGGATCGTTAGCTGTCTTCCTGTTTGTCCTATATAGTGTTTTGTGCAGTCCTTGCATGGGATTTTGTACACTACATTGGTTTTGCTCATGCTGGGTATCGGGTCCTTCGTTCTGGTGAGTTGTTGTCTGAGAGTGGCTGTTGGTTTGTGTGCTGTTATGAGTCCTAGTGGTCGCAGTAGTCTGGCTGTCAGTTCGGAAATGCTCTTGATGTATGGTAGTG
>NC_057745.1:34170860-34180447 GCF_004010195.1 Chiloscyllium plagiosum
ATCCTCAGTGCTTGGGAGCCTCCTGTGAAGTGCTTCTGTGATGTTTCCTCCGGCATTTGTAGTGGTTTGTCTCTGCCGCTTTGGGTTGTCAGTTCCAGCTGTCCGTTGCAATGGTCAGTATATTGGGTCCAGGTCGATGTGCTTATTGATTGAATCTGTGGATGAGTGCCATGCCTCTAGGAATTCCCAGTCTGTTCTCTGTCTGGCTTGTCCTATAATAGAACACCATGAACACCAACTAGCCACGAAACGACACGACCAGCTATCCTTAGTAGCCACACACGCAGATGACAAGCAACATGAGTTCGACTGGGACAACACTACTATTATAGGACAAGCCAAACAGAGAACAGACTGGGAATTCCTTGAGGCATGGCACTCATCCACAGATTCAATGAATAAGCACATCGACCTGTACCCAATATACCGACCACTGCAGCAGACAACTGGAACTGACAACCGGAAGCGGCAGAGACAAACCACTATAAATGCCGGAGAACAACACAGAAGCGCTTCACAGGAATTGAATCTGTGGATGAGTGCCATGCCTCTAGGAATTCCCAGTCTGTTCTCTGTTTGATGTCACCTAGACAGGGGACGAAACGTCTGCAACACAAATTCCCAGCTCAGCGAACAGAACCACAACAACGGTTACTGTCGTAGTCAGCACAGAGGAGGATAGTTGTTGTGGAAGACCACTCTCTATCCAAGTATCACTGTTGGAGTTCATCAAGGAAAACTCTCAGCCTAACCATCTTTAGCAGCCCCCTCAATGACCAATTTCCTGTCATGAGGAAGGTTTCCCTGGGAGCCCTTATTTTGCTGAGCTAGGATTCTTTGATCTTAATAATTGTTGAATGCAATGTGCAAGATCAAGGGTGCCCTGTGTACCCTGTGTAATCACTGATAGGCCAAGCCAAACACCAAGATATATTGATTTCCAGTCGAATACATGAGCAAAAATGAAATAGTGGCATTTGAAGGCAGCATTTGGGCACCCAAAGTGAAGACTTCCTCATCACAATACTGAGATTCTGTGACAGTAATCTGAATTCTGACTAAGGAAAATCCACCTGCTTGTAGAGTCTATATCACAGTCTCCACTGCATATACCCCACATACACTTCAGGATACCTGACAGTGTTGTAAAGCCACTGGGCTTGGTTCTGCTCAGAGGGTGAGTGGATTCCTCCATTTCTACAAGACATTTAGACAGTTCCAGTAACTTTCTTATGTAATATTGTTCAGGAATATTTCCAATGTGACATTTCAAGCAGAGTTATAATTCATTATAATCGGTGAGTCTCCTCAGAAAATGACACTCAAAACAGCTCTTGATGCATGTATTTCTAATGTGACATGTGGTGATCAAAAGAATTAGGGGTTTGGAACCAAGATTCACTTTGAAGTATAAAAGTAGAGCAGAACATCAAACTTTACTTTTTGCCAAGATCTTACTTATAAAAGCACCGACCTATAAAGTCCCGCAGTGGGAGTTAACTCTGTCACTCAGACCTTCACATTAAGGCAACAGGGTCATCAGGTCTGATTTTCCCTCCACTGGTTTTCCATCCATTTGCAGAGTACTAAAGCATAAATGACACTTCTCTCGATACTAAAGACTCATGAAGTCTCGGGCAAAAATAAATTATCAAGAATAAAAAACATACGCACTTCATAAAAATGGTTAAGGGGAGCATGATTTCAAAGTTTGAGCTTGGCCGTTTGGGAGTAAAAGCAGGAAGTTCAAAGGTCAACAGAAATCTGAAACTCACTCTCCACGCTACACCTCGCAGCCACAAGACTGTGAATACTGGAGATTACTAAAGCTCTCAGGATTGAGGCTGATGATTTTTATTTTGGGGGTGGAGGAAGTGGAATGTAATAATAGAATCAAACAAAATTAAATAAAGGCAGATAAATGGAACTGAGATACAGAACAGCCGTCATCTAATTCAATCACAGAAAAGCTTTGAGTAACCAAGTGTTCCTATTCAATGTTAAAGGTCATGCAACACCCCAGGTTATAGTCTGACAGGTTTATTTGGAAGCACTCGCTTTCGGAGCACTGCTGCTTCATCAGGTGGTTGTGGAGTATAAGATTGTAAGACACAGAATTTATAGCAAAGGTTTACAGTGTGATGTAACTCAAATTATATATTGAAAAATACATTCTCAAGTGAACTTTAACAATTGGTATCATGTTGGTCTAGACAATGTATTGAAGATGTGAGCTCCCCTGTGTGAGACTGTCTGTGCCACAATGGTCAGACTGATTCTCATCTAAAGAATGGATTTACAGAATCTTACATGGATTCATGCAGTTTTTGAGCAAAGTAAAACGTAATTCTTGCAAGTACAGATTCACCCCACCAGCTTATGTGTGTATGTGTGCATGCGGGTGTGTGTGTGGGGGTGTGTGGTTTTGGGTGTCTGTGAGAGAGTGTGTGAGTGTGAGTGTAAAGGGGTATACGTCTGTGAGAGAGTGCGTGTGTGAATATGGGAGTGTCAGTGTGAGCGAATGACAGAGGGCCTGCGTGAGTGTGTGCATCTGTAGGAGTGTGTGTATGAATGCGTGTGTGTGTAGGAGTGTCTGTGTGTGTGTTTGTCTGTGTGTGGGTGTGTCTGGGTGTGTGCGTCTGTCTATCTGTGTGTATTGTGCAATGGGGTAACCTGTAGTGTGACATGAACCCAAGTTCCCAGTTGAGGTCCTCCTCATGGATACTGAACTTGGCTTCAGCCTCTGCTCGGCCACTTTTCGTGTTTGCCTGTCCCAAAGTCTGCCTTGGAGGATGGTCACCTGAAGGTCCAAGGTCGAATATCCCAGACCGCTCAAGTGTTCTCCGACTGGGAGGAAACACTGTCTGTTGGTTGTTGTGCGGTGTCCACTCATCCTTTGCCATAGTCTCTGCTGTCCGCCTTGGAGGATGGTCATTCAAAGGTCCGAGACTGAATGTCCTGGACCACTGAAGTGTTCCCCAACTGGGAGGGAACCCTCCTGTCTGTTGGTTGTTGTGCGGTGTCCAGTCATCCTTTGCCATAGTCTCTGCTTGGTCTCACCAATGAACCATGCCTCAGGGCATCCTTGCCTGCAGCGTATAAGATAGACAATGTTGGCTGAGTTGCATGAGTACCTGCCATGTACATGGTGAGAGGTGTCCCCACACGTAATGGTGGCATCTGTGTTGACATTCTGATATGTCTTGCAGCATCTACTGTGACAAGGTTGTATGGTATTGTGCTGGAAGCTGGGCACGTTGCTACAAACAAGTGGTTGTTTAAAGGCAAGAAGTGGAGGTGTGTGGAAGGTCTTGGAGAGGTGCTCATCCTCATTGATAATGTGTCGCAGGCTGCGGAGAACATGGCGTAGTTTTTCAGCTCCTGGGAAGTACTGAACCATGAAAGGTACCCTGTTGGTTGCCTATTCAACAACCTCAATTCCCTGCAGCCCACTAATAGTTGGGTCATTTGCTGAGCATAAGTTGGTTCATTTGCCACTTGGTCTGTAGAAGGGTGCAGCATTGTCTGTGTCTCTCCACAATTAGATTAGATTACATTACAGTGTGGAAACAGGCCCTTCGGCCCAACAAGTCCGCACCGACCCGCCGAAGCGCAACCCACCCATACCACTACATTTACCACTTACCTAACACTACGGGCAATTTAGCATGGCCAATTCACCTAACCTGCACATCTTTGGACTGTGGGAGGAAACCAGAGCACCCGGAGGAAACCCACGCAGACACGGGTAGAACGTGCAAACTCCACACAGCCTGAGGCGGGAATTGAACCTGGGTCTCTAGCGCTGTGAGGCAGCAGTGCTAACCACTGTGCCACCGTGCCGCCCACGGGTTTTGGGTTTTGCATCAGGAATTTGTACCAAGGCTCCATGCCAAAGACTTACAGTCCAAGGGCTCCTGAACTGGTTTTGTAAAGCCCACTCTTGCTGAATGCTCTAACCATATTCGTATATTCCTCAGCATGACTCCCAAGGGCAAGTTGAACAATCTTTTTAAGATATATTATACATCACTTTGCAAATCAGGCAGCTACATAAAGAACAAAAAGCTGAGGGATTTATGGCATTGGTAAAGCTGTAGCTCTCTCGTTCAGCAGTAAGCGCATTACACAAAGTCATTTATCTTCTTAACTGATGCAGATTTTCCACAGATTCTTCAGCTGATTTGAAAATGATCAATGCATTGTGCTTGTCTCATTGACCAATGAGTAAATCACTTGTACATTAATGAAATGCCATCAGAAGCCAAGGTGGCCTGTTTCAAAATGTCATTAATTGCCAAAAGATCAAAAAAAAGGGATCAAGCATAAATATCAAAGTAATGTCGGAAACGTCAGTATCCCCTTTTGCTTAATGGAGAAGTAACAATTTTTCTGCTGATAATTTCCGGGAAACTATGACTTAATGGGGTAATTTAATTTTACAATTACTCAGGATCAGATGTTAATGTCCAGTCAAGAAAGAGCTGCTAATTCTTGTGGTCCCTTGCAAGCCATCAAAGCCCCGGTCAGGGGTCAAATGTCCAGTTCATTAATTTATGTAAAGAAATTATTGACTGGCACAAGACTTTTTTTGTCTCAATGGCACCTCAGTCCAATTTGGGTTTTGTAAATCAAAGCATATTGTGTGCATAGCTCTCTGTTAAGGAATTGCTTGGTAGCTCTGTTTCAGGCTGTATTCTCAAAATTGGCACAATATGCAATAAACAAGTGATCAGGAGGTTTGAGCTCTATTTGTCACATGCATAATTCAGGTAGTTGGGCAGCACTGACTTCAGAAGGAAGTCTCCATACAGCAGGGTACAGGTTGTATGTTATAATGGCCCAGTGCGTTTGTGTGTTACACACCAGAGGAGATAGCAGTGATGTTGAAAGATGGAGAGCGGCGTTACCACAAAGGAGTGTGTATTGCATTCAGAGCCAAATATTTACCAAATTTCGAAGGGTTCAATCCACAACAGTGTGGGATTGAAAAATGCTCATTTGGAGTGATCAAGAGCCGCTGAAGGGGTGAATTAACATATTACAAGGCCAGAACACTAATTAGATTGAGAAACTGAGATAATGAATTCCAACAAGGAGAGTATGAGGAGGAACCAACTGGAGAGCAGGCCATCTTAGACTGGGTACTGTGTAATGAGAAGTGAATCAGTGCCCATCAAGCTGTGTGACATCCCTTGGGAATGAGCAACCATAACATGATAGAATGTTTATCAAGTTGGAGAGTGAGGCAATTGGTTTGGAGATTAGGGTGCTGAATCTTAATAAAGAAAACTACAAAGAATTGAGGCATGCGTTGGCCTTGATGGATTAGAGAGAGTTACTTAAATGGCTGATGGTGGATAGGCAATGGCAAACATTCAAGGAATGCATGGGGGAACTGCAATAAACTGTTTATGCCTATTTGGTACAAAAGCGAAATGGTTAAGAGGGCCAATTCATGGCTTACAAAGGAAATTAGAGATAGTATCTGATCCAAGGAAGAAACATACAAATTGGCCAAGAAAAATAATAAATGTACAGACATAAACGGGGGAGTGTATAATAGTCAACAAAGAAAAGGCTAGTTTGGTTCTGTCTTCACAAAAAGTGGATACAAATCACATACCAGAAATGTTAGAGAATGCAAGGTTTAAGAGAGGGAAGAACTGTGGGAAATCAATATTAGTAGTGAAATGGTGCTGGGAAAATTGATAGGATTGAAGGCAGATAAACCCCCAGGGCCTGATGATCTACATCTCAGAATACTTAAGGAAGTGGCCCTATAGCAGATGCATAGGTGGTCATCTTGCAGGATTCTGTAGATTCTGCAACAGCCCCTACATTTTGATGGGTAGCTAATGTCACTTCAAGATTGGAGATACAGAGAAAAAAGGGAATTATAGATCTACCGATCAAGCCCAACATCAGTAGTAGGGAAACTTCTCAAATTCATTATCAAGGACTTTATGGCAGAATATTTAGAAAGTAGTGACAGAATCAAACAGAGTCAGCATGGATTTAAGAAGGGGAAATCATACTTGACAAAGCTGTTGAAATTCTATGAAGATTTAACTAGTAGAGTTGACAAGGGGGAGCCAGTTGATGTGGTATATTTGGACTTTCAGCAAGTGATTGACAAAGTCCTGCATAAAAGATTGTTGTGCAAGATTAAGGCTCATGGGATTGGAGGAAGTGTATTGAGATGGATAGGAAACTGGTTGGCAGAGAGAAAACAAAGAATAGGAATCAATGGGTCCTTTTCAAGTTGGCAGGCAGTAACTAGTTGGGGAGGGCACAGGGATTGGTGCTGGGACCCCCAGGTATTCACAATATATATTAATGGTTTGGATGAGGGAACAGAATGTAACCTCTCAAAGTTTGCAGATGATACCAAGTTGGATGGGGGTGAACTGTGACAAGGATGCAGAGATCCTTCAGCTTGATCTGGAGAGCTTGGGTGAGTGGGTAAATCAATGGCAGAATGCAGTGTAATTTGGATAAGTGTGAGGTTACTCACTTTGGACGCAAAACAAGAAGGCCGATTACTAACTGACTGGCTGTAAATTGGGAGTGTGCCTGGGTGTGCACCGGTCACTGAAGGTAAGCATGCAGGTGCAGAAGGTGATAAAGAAGGAAAATGGTATGTTGGCCTTCATTGCAAGAGGTTTCAAGGTACAGGAGCAGGGTTGTGTTGTTGCAGTTATGCAGGGCCTTGGTGACACCACACCTAGAATATTGTGTGCAGTTTTGGTCTCCTTTTCTGAGGAAGGATGCTCTTGTTCTCGAGGGAGTGCACCAGACTGATTTTGGGGATGGTGATGTAGGTTAGGACTGTTTTTGCTAGAGTGCAGTTAAATGAGGGGAGAGTTCTCATAGAGACATACAAAAGTCTAACAGGACTAGGCAGGGTAGATACAGCGAGGATGTCCCTGATGGTGGGTGTGACCAGAATCAGGGGGTCACAGTCTGAGGATTCAGGGTGGACTGTTTAGGACAGAGATGAGGAGACACTTCTTCACCCAAAGAGTGGTAACCCTGTGGAATTCACTATTACAAGAAATAATTGATGCCAAAACATTGAATGTATTCAAGAGCTGGCTAGATATAGCACTTGTGGCGAATGGGATCAAAGTGGAGAAAGCAGGATACTCAGCCTACCATTGAGTTGGACAATCAGCTGTGATGGTGATGAATGGTGGTGCAGGTTAGAAGGGCTGAATGGCCTCCTCCTGCTCCTATCTTCTATGTTTCTACATTTCTATGCCTCCTATATTCTCATCCAAATCATTTATTTAAATGACAAACAAAAATGGACTCAGTACTAATCCGTGTAGAATACCACTGGTCACAGGTCGCAGGTCACCCATCTGAAAACAACCAGCACCCTCTGCCTCCTACTAGCAAGACAATTTTCTATCCAGTTGTCCAGCTCACCCTGAATCCTGCATGATCTAACTTTTCTAATTAGTCTACCATGCAGAACTTTGTTGAAGGCTTTACTAATGTCCATATAAATAATGTCTACCACTCTGCCCTGGTACATTTTTCCTGGGTTTTTAAAACTGTATGAATCCATGCTGACCCAGCCAGAGAATCTCATACCCTGTGAAAGAACAAAACAAAAACTGATGTGATGAATTGTTTCTTGTCACTGTGAATCAAACACGAAAGGAACAGGAGATCAGTTATGAGTCAGGCTATTTTGAATTCCACCAGGAAGCAGTCTCCCCAAAGGGTTTCTGGTATACAACTGCACCTCCAAATATGGAGGTTGGTGGATTATTGTTGGAGTAGGTTCTGTAAGTAAATAGAGCTGAGTTGCAGATGATCTAATTAAATGGACAATCAGGTCCAGGGCCTGAACAACTTCCTTCTGTACCTAAAGCCCTATGTCTCTAACCAGCAAATATTCAAAGTCACACCAACACATAGGAAAAAATAAATTTGGAAATGTAAGCTTATGGATTTGTACAATGTCAGTAATTCTGTCCAAACATGGGTTGATGGAAATTCCTGAGGCAACTTGAAATGACTCCAAGGCACATTTTACCGTGAGATAAAGGATTCTAATTGCCGTGACAACCTGTGATGAAGGGCTTTTGCCCGAAACGTCGATTTCGAAGCTCCTTGGATGCTGCCTGAACTGCTGTGCTCTTCCAGCACCACTAATCCAGAACCTGTGATTAGAGTACAGCAGACAGCTTAGGTCAGCCATGATCTCTCAGTGAGATGTGGCTGGAACAACCTGTATTTGGAAGAATGGGTACAAGTTCATTCAAACTTAGCTCATCTCCCTTTTCCCATCAGCATCACTTTCCAATGATACAACATGAAGAGAATATTCTCAGGAATTCTGTTTGAGGCTCTTTTGAATTTAATTTTGATCTTTTTTGGGGGAGAGAAAGCTACAAATCTGAACAATGTGGAAAAAGAAAAGTTATGAAATCAGCTCGCAAATACTCAATGATAAACTTCCATAAAGTTCCGAACATAAGTACAGCTGTTTTCATTTAAAACACAGGCCTGCAGCAGTCAAATGAGGACATGGTCTGACCTTGATTATTTTTTGTACAGAAGGAGTCTAACCACAGCATATTTCCATGTAAGGACCTGAGAATTAGCCCAATCTAATTTGCACTCTGTTGCCCATTCAGAGCGAGGTTCAAATGAGGCCCTTGATTTTACAGGAAATCATTTTGGGTCAATTGAAAATCCGTCCTGTTCAGTGATGGGAATTCCTTCCCAGAGGCCCTGAATCCCCAGGTTCTGTTCGATCCAGACACAATCAATACCAGAAGCAGAAGACCAGTACCTACCAGATATAGGGACTGATAGATTGTAATTTCTCATTAATCTGGTTATTGGGTAACAAACAAGAGCCCATTGACTTTTTACTTACATTGCTCTCGAGAAGGTGGTGGTGAGCTGCCTTCTTGAATCACGACAGTCTATGTGTTGTATATTGACCCACAATGCCCTTAAGGAGGAAATTTCTAGGCTTTGACCCAATGGTCACTTTGAGTGCGAGCAGCAGCTAAGGTAAGACAGTTTGTTTTAAAATTACTTACCGATAGTGGGAGCAGCAGGGGGACGTGACGAAGACCAGAGGGGCAGCCGGGTAGGTTTTTTTTCCCTTTAAAAGCGCGCAGGAGAAGAACCCGAGGCACTACAGAGGTAGTGTCTCCCACCTGCCCTCCTCCTCTAACCTAAATAATAAGACCCGTTGTGGTAAGTAGGTAAGTGCTGCATTTTGCTTGTTGTATTCTTTAGACCCAGGTTTTTTTTTAAAAGGTTACTTTCAGAGGGATGGCAGTGAAGGCAGTGCAATGTTCCTCTTGCAACATGTTTGAGGTGAGGGATGCCATGGACGTCCCTGCTGATTACACTTGCAGGAAGTGCACCCATCTCCACCTCCTCCAAGACCGTGTTAGGGAACTGGAGCTGGAATTGGATGAACTTAGGATCATTCGGGAGGCAGAGGGGGTCATAAATCGGAGCTTTAGGGAAGTAGTAACTCCAAAGATGGCAGATAGATGGGTGACAGTGAGGGGGACTGGGAGGAAGCAACCAGTGCAGGGACCCCCTGC
>NC_057745.1:34183959-34186509 GCF_004010195.1 Chiloscyllium plagiosum
CGTATGGAGTCAGCTATTATGAGGGGGCATAGCTTTAAATTAAGGGGGGGTAGGTATAGGGCAGATGTTAGGGGTAGGTTCTTTACTCAGCGAGTCGTGAGTTCATGGACTGCCCTGCCAGTAGCAGTGGTGGACTCTCCCTCATTATGGGCATTTAAGCGGGCATTGGATAGGCATATGGAGGATAGTGGGCTAGTGTGGGTTAGGTGGGCTTGGATCGGCACAACATCGAGGGCCGAAGGGCCTGTACTGCGCTGTATTCTTCTATGTTCTATGTTCTATGTTCTAGTGAAAGAACAGTGATATATTTCCAAGTTAGGATAGTGACTGGCTTGGAGCAGATCTTGTAGATAGAGGTGTTCCAATGTATCTGCTGCCCTTGTCCCCAATAGAAATGGGCATGGGATTGAGAAAGTGCTCTCTAAAGAGCCTTGGTGAGTGACCACACTAATCTTGCAGATGGTGCAGGCTGCTGCTAATGATTGTCAGTGGTGGAGTGAGTGAATGCTTATGGGTGGGGTGCCAATCAAATGGAATGATTTTTCCTGGATGCTGTAAAGCTCCTTGAGTGTTTGTTGGAGTTACACCCATCCAGGATAGTGGGAGATATTCTATCACACTCCTGATTTATGTCTTAAGGAAGAAGGACAGACTTTGGGGAGTCAGGAAGTGAGGTACTCACCACCAGATTCCTAACCACTGACCTGCTCATATAGTCACTGTGTTTATTTAGATAGATTAGATTAGATTACAGTGTGGAAACAGGCCCTTCGGCCCAACAAGTCCACACCGACATGCCGAAGCGAAACCCACCCATACCCCTACATTTACCCCTTATCTAACACTACGGGCAATTTAGTATGGCCAATTCACCTGACCCTGCACATCTTTGGACTGTGGGAGGAAACCGGAGCACCCGGAGGAAACCCACGCAGACACGGGGAGAACGTGCAAACTCCACACAGTCAGTCGCCTGAGGCGGGAATTGAACCCGGGTCTCTGGCGCTGTGAGTCAGCAGTGCTAACCACTGTGCCACCCACAAAGATAGTTGAGTTTCAGCTTCCAGTGAATAGTATTGACTATTAAAACACTACTAAATGTCAAAATCTAGGAACTGGACGTAGCTTCCATGTTCTACACGAGAGTCCCATGAGGCAAATGATTGGAAATTGGCTGAAGCTCAGTGAGCTTTACAAAGTTACATCAGGCTACCACCTGCTCTATTCCTACCTTGGGAGAGAGCAATTCAGTCTGTTCCATTCTCATTAATCTATCACATCTGGCTTGTGCATGACAGTGACTAGAGAAGGAATACTTCCAAAACCTTTGATATTAATGAAGTGGTTCAATAATTTCAGCTGATTAGGTTGACCTTTCTATGGACAGAAAGTAAAGTTCTTTATTTGGGCATGGAATGCCGATTCACAATGATCTGGGCTCCTTCAAGGTGCAAGTGACATGCATCTTCTCTGTGACCAGATGAGCTGTTGCTGCTGATGGCACATTACAATTCTTAAAAAACTGCACTGGAGAAATGAGGCTGAAGAAAAGGGATGATGCAGTATTGGGAGGCACTATCCTGGAAATGTCCCCAAGAAAAGGAGCAGTGATCCCATGTGGAGGTAGTAAGCCATCACGACTTGTCATTCTTGGAGGACAATGTAATTCCCATTTGTAGGGAGAACCACATGGATGAGCCAGTATGACTTAATCCACTTAGCCTGACCAAGACAGTCCCTGCTCCAATCTATGGTTGCAGTCTCCTTACTTCACCCTAACACACACCCTTGCCTAATATTTCCTGCCTGGCCAGTTACAGTTTAATCAGGAGGGTGATTAATAGCACCTAAGTGTGAAAGAAGGAACCCATCATTTGATGTGACTCCCGCAGATTTGATACTAAAGTTGTACACATCTGTTCACATCTGTAAGCAGGAGTCACCAAGCATGTGTGGACCGCTGCCAAGCCTGGGGTTACGGATGCTCCACGTACCAGCTCACATGTGGCCTAAGGTCAGGCAGAGGTTGGGACAGGAAACATGGATGAAGTTAGTGTGACAACATACAGAGCACTGAGGAGCATTCAGGGTCAAGGTGGCAGTCAGTATGGAGTGACATGCTCTTCCTGTCAGATGTGGGAGATCAGGGAGCAGTCAATTGTCTGTGGTGACTATGCCTACAGGAAATGGGTCTAGCTGCAGCTCCTCTCAGACTGTATTGATTGATTAGAGCGACGGTTGGATGCACTGAGGAGCATACAGGAGGTAGAAAGTGTGATGGATAGTAACTTCAGGGAGGTGGTGATTCATGGGAAATAGAGAATATACACCGGATCATCAACGCCACACTCACAGGAATCCGATTCACGTGAGAGCAAGAAAAGGACAACCAAATCCCATTCCTAGACCTGAGGGTACAGAGAACACCAAACGGAGAATTCACCACTAAGGTACACAGGAAAGCCACACACACAGACCAAGTCCTGAACTATGAAAGCAACCACCCCAATACACACAAACGAAGTTGCATCAAGACACTAATCAAAAGGG
>NC_057745.1:34189902-34195560 GCF_004010195.1 Chiloscyllium plagiosum
AAACAAAGGACAGCCAGGGAATTCCTAGAAGCTTGGCACTCATCCACAAACTCCATCAACAAACACATAGACCTGGACCCAATATACCGGCCACTACAGCGGATAGCTGAAACTGACAACCGGAAGCGGCAGGGACAGGCCACTATAAATGCCAGAGGAAACACCACAGAAGCACTTCACCAGAGGCTCCCAAGCACTGAGGATGTCACCTAGACAGGGGACAAAATGTTTGCAACAAAAACTTCCAGCTCGGCGAACAGAACCACAGCAGGTGGTGACAATGCAGGTTCAGTCAGGTAACCACCAGGAGAGGTAGACAGATAGCCACAGGAGACTCCTGCACTATACTCCTTTCAAACAAGTATCCTGTTGGGACATGATAGCCTCTCAGAGGAAAATAGCAATTGCAGCCAAACTTTTACTGCTGTTAAGTGGGGTTTGTCAAGGTTCAAGAAAGCAATTCTGATAGGGGAGTCTCTCATCAGGGCACAGATAGGCGTTTCTGTGGCTGTGACAAGACTCCACTATGATGCGTTGCCTCCCTGGTGCCATGGTCAAGGATGTCTCAGAACATTTGCAGCAACTTCTCAAAGGGAAGCATGAGCAACCAGGGGTCATTATAAACATTGGTATGAATGACATTGGCAGAAGAAGGGCAGAATGTTAAAAAGCAGGATCTCAAGTGCGAGAGTGAGATTGAGTATGAGAGAGAGTTTATGCATGTGAGAGTGTGTGAGAGAGAGAGATAGGGAGATTGTGTGAGACAGAGATAGTGACATTGTGTGTGCGAGAGAGATAAGGAGATTGTGTGTCTGAGAGTAATTTCTGGATTACATCCTAGTGAGAGTCACAATAGGAGGATAGGGCAGATGAATGCATTGCTGAGGAGATGGTACAGGATGCAGGGATTCAGATTTTTGGATCATTGGGATCTCGTTTAGGGCATAAGTGACCTGGAGGAGAGGGATGCCTTGCACCTGAACTGGATGGGGACCAATACCCTGGTGGGGTGATTTGCTAGACACACTCAGGAGGGTTTAAATATTAATGGGGGGTGGGGAGCTGAACCCCTGTAAGCAATTGTAGTGATAAAAGAGAGAATCTGGAGACTGGTTCACAAATTAAAGGGAGCGAGTTAAATAGACAAGGTAGGCAAGAACATGGCAGAGAACAAGGTACGAGTGGAAAAGTGTAGTGCTGGAAAAGCACAGCCAGTCAGGCAGCATCTGATGAGTAGGAGAGTCTACGTTTTGAAACGTCAATTCTCCTGCTCCTCGGATGTTGCCTAACTGGTTGTGTTTTCCCAGCACCACACGACTCTATCTCCAGCATCTGCAGTCCTCACTTTGTCCTAGAGAGCAAGGTATGACTGATGAATTAAACTGCATTTTTTTAAAATGTAAGAGGCCTGACAGATAAGGCAGATGGATTCAAGGCATCGATGGGAACATAGCACGGGGATATCACTGCTATTACAGAAACATGGTTGAGGGAGGGACAGGACTAGCAGCTCAATATTCTAGGATAAGAAAGGAAGGTAACAGAGGAGGGAGAATGGATTTTTGATTTGGGAAAACATCACTGCTTTACTTAGAGAGGATATTCCTGGGGATGGTCCAGTGAAGCTATATGGATGGAACTGGGTATATGGAGATATGGATCTGGCTATATATTCACATATACATATATAAATATACATAAAACCAAAAAAGAAAATGCTGGAAAATCTCAGCAGGTCTGGTAGCATCTGTAAGGAGAGAAAAGAGCTGATGTTTTGAGTCTAACTGACCCTTTGTCAAAGCTGAGATTTTCCAGTATTTTCTCTTTGGTTTCAGATTCCAGCATCCACAGTAATTTGCTTTTATCCAGTGCTTCCATTTTGCCTCTGCTTCACCCATTCCCCCCCATCCCCCACATATCTTGTCACATAGCACTTGGTCATTCACAGCTCCTAATCTCCCTATAATCTCTCTATGCACTGTCATTATCACCTCTTTATTGCTACCTTTACTTCTGCAGCCAAGACTCACCTTCTCTCAGCCGAGTATAAATACCTCCCTATTTCTCCCTTTCTTTTAGCTTTGACAAAGGGTCAGTTAGACTCGAAACGTCAGCTCTTTTCTCTCCTTACAGATGCTGCCAAGAAAAGTGTATTTAAGAAAATTTTGCTTTATCAATATATAGATGTACAGAAGAAGCAAAACTCGATCATCTCTTGGGAAATAAGGCAAAAAAGCACAGCAGTGACCATAATGCTGTTAGTTTTAAAATAGTTATGGAAAAGTAAAGGCCTTGTATAAAAGTTAATGTTTCAAATTGAAACAATTTTGACTGTATTAGACAGGAACTTTCAAGTTTGGGGGAGGGGCTGTTCACAGGTCAAGGGATGTCTGGCAAGGGGGAGGCTTCCAAAATGAGAATTCAGAGCCAGCATGTTCCTTTTAGTGTGAAGGGTAAGGCTGTTAAGAGTAGGTAACACCAGGTGACTAGAGATATTGAGAGTGTTGTCAAGAAAAAGGTGACATTTGTTAGGTATAGACAGATGGGATCAAGGGAATCTCTTGCGGAGTATAAGTGGGAAATCACTGGGGTAAAAAGTGGATGTGAGATAGCTTTGGCAAATAAAGTTAAAGTTAATCCAAGTAGCTGACATTTACAGCTCTGCCTTCATCTATCTTCTTGGTCGTCCCTTCAAAAAACTTAATCCAGCTTAGATACGACATGTCGTACCTATGATAATAAGGAAAAGACAAAAACTTAATCCAGTTTGTGAGATATGATTTTCCAAGCACAAAGCCATGCTGACTATCCCTAATCAGTCCCTGTGTCTCCAAATGCATAGAAATCCTTTCTCTCACAATCCAAGTACATTCGTGGTAAGAGAGTAACCAGGGAGAGAATAGGACCCCTTAAACATCAACATGACCCTCTGTATGTGAAACCACAAGGGATGGGAGGGATGCTAAAATATTTCGCTTCAGTACTTACTGTGGAAAAAGACATGAAAGCTAGGGAACTTGGGGAAATAAATGGTGATGTCTAGAAAAATGTCCACATTACAAAAGAGGAGGTGCTGGGGGTCTTAAAACACTTAAAGGTAGATAAATCCCTGGGACCTGAACAATCATAATCCAAGACATTGTGGGAAGCTAGAGGGGAGATTGTGGGGCCTTGGGTTGAGATATTTGTTTTATCCATAACCACAGGTGAGGTGCCAGAAAACTGGAGAGTGGCTAATGTGTGCCTTTACTTCAGAAAGGTTGCAAGAAAAAGCCTGGGAACTGTGAGCTTGACGTCAGTGGTGGACAAGTTGTTGGAGGGGATTGTGAGAGAAAGGATTTCTATGCATTTGGAGACGCAGGGACTGATTAGGGATAGTCAGCATGGCTTTGTGCTTGGAAAATCATATCTCACAAACTGGATTAAGTTTTTTGAAGGGACGACCAAGAGGATAGATGAAGGCAGAGCTGTAAATGTCAGCTACACGGACTTTAGCAAGGCCTTTGACAAGGTTCTGCATGGTAGCCTGGTTCGTAAGGTTGAATCACATGGGATCCAGGTAGAGTTAGCAAATGGATACAAAATTGTCTTGACGGTAGGAGACAGAGGGTGGTGGTGGATGGTTGTTTTTCAGACTGGAGTCCAGTGACAACCGGTGTTCCACAAGGATCAATGCTGGGTTCACTGCTGTTTGGCTTTTGTATAAATGATTCGGGTGAGAATATAGGAGGCATGGCTAGTAAATTTGCAGATGACACCAAAATTGGTGATGTAGTAGCAGTGAAGAAGTCATCTAAGATTGTGACAGGATCTTGATCAGCTAGGCTAGTGGGCTGAGCAGTGGCAGGTGGAGTTTAAAAAAAGAACACAGAATATAGAACAGTACAGCACAGTACAGGCCCTCCGGCTCACGGTGTTATGTTAATCATTTATCTTAATCTAAGACAAAGCTAATCCACACACCCGTCAATTTACTGTCTTCCATGTGCTTGTCCAGCAGTTGCTTTAATGTCCCTAATTTAGATAAATGTGAGGTATTAGATTTAGTAAGACAAACCAGAGTAGGACTTACACAGTTAATGAGAGACCCCTGGGGAGTGTTGTTAAATGGAGTGACTGAGGGATTCAGGCACACAGTTCCTGGAAAGTGGTGTCACAGGTAGACAGGGTGGTGAAGAGGTGTTTGGCATGCTTGCCTTCACTGATCAGAGCATTGAGTTAAACAGTTGGGATGTCATGTTGCGGTTGTACAGGACATTGGTGAGGTTACTTTTGGAGTACTGTGCACAGATCAGGTCGCTCTACTATTGGAAGGATGATATTAAGCTGGAAAGGGTGAATAAAAGATTTTCAAAGACATTACAAGATTGGAGGGTTTGAGTTATAAGGAGAGGCTGGATAAGCTAGGATCTCTTTCCCTGGAGCCAAGGAAATTAGGGGGTGACCTTATCGAGATTTATTAAAAGTGAAGAAAAAAATAGTTTATTGTCTAAATGTGTGAAACTAGAGACATAAGGTGAATAGCCAAGGTCTTTTACCCAGAGTATGACAGGGGAAAGATTTAAAAGGGGCCTGAAGGACAACATTTTCTCACAGAAAGTGGTTTGTACTTGGAATGAACTGCCAGAGGAAGTGGTGAATGTAGGTATAGTTAAAATATTTAAAAGACATTTGCATAAGGACATGAATAGGAAGGTTAGGAGCCTTATGAGTCAAAACAGGCAGGTGGGATTGTTTGGTCTGGGAACATGGTCGGTGTGGACTAGTTGGAGTTTCCATACTGTGTGACTCTATGACTCTGCCAGACACGCTGTAACTGTCCTAACCCTAATGTGGAAGCGATAACATGATGCTTGGAGTCATTGCTTTTCAATAAGGAAATTGGTGCCAACAGAATAACAACATTTCTGAGCACAGCTGTGATGGAATAGCTACTGGCTGCTCTTTCAGCATGACAAAAATCTGACTTCCCCTCCTTTGTATCCTATCTCCGTGAAATAAAGACCAATGTCTGAACCTGTAACATTAGCTCAGTTTCTTGACACAAATGTTGCCTGATCTGCTGAGTATTTCCAGAATTTTCTGTTTTTATTCCTTTAGAATTTCTTGATTGCTTTTATCTACCCACTCAAAATAATATTCATGTTTTTTGTTCCATATGTCCTTCAATCCAACTCATCCATGACGACCAGATATCTTAAAGTAATCTAGTCCCATTTAAAGAACAAAGAACAGGAACAGGCCCTTCAGCCCTCCAAGCCTGCGCCGATCCAGATCCTCTAAATAAACCTGCAACCTATTTTCTAAGGATCTGTATCCCTTTATTCCCTGACCATTCATGTTGATACATCTAGATACATCTTAAATGACACTATCGTGGCCGCATATACCACCTCCACTGGCAATGCATTCCAGGCCCCCACCACTCTCTGTGTAAAGAACTTTCTATGCATATCTCCCCTAAACCTTTCTCCTCTGACTTTGAACTCATGACCCTGACTGTAACATGACCTGCCAACTCTTGTACTCAATACCTCGTCTGATTGCAGCTTAGGAAGGCGGTGCTGAGTTCGAGGGATTTGACTGAGACAAGGTGGGGGGAGGGGAAATGAGGAAACTGGAGAAATCTGAGTTCATCCCTTGTGGTTGGAGGGTTCC
>NC_057745.1:34196189-34201161 GCF_004010195.1 Chiloscyllium plagiosum
AGGTCGAGGAAGGGGAGGGAGGAATCTGAGACGATCCAGGTGAATTTGAGGTCGGGGTGGAAGGTGTTGGTAAAGTGGATGAACTGTTCAACCTCCTCGTGGGAGCACGAGGCAGCGCCAATACAGTCATCGATGTAGCGGAGGAAAAGGTGGGGGGTAGTGCCAGTGTAGCTGCGGACGATGGACTGTTCCACATGGTGAGGACCAGTTCAGTCAGTCGAAGGAGGGTGTCAGTGGAAGGGTACTGGTTGATACGGCGGGAAAGGAAGAAGTGGAGGGCTTTGAGGCCTTCGTTCTTGCTGTTTTGTGGATGAGGTTGGGGCTGTAGCTGCAGGGTTCAAGGAGCCATTTAAGAGGCGGGAGAAAAGAGAAATATTGTTGCAGTCAGGGATAAGGTAATAATAAGATGTTGTTCTCTGTGGCCAGGATGGAGAGTTCCAAAGGCTGCTGGTGCCTGGGTTCAAGATATCTCATTTGAGCTGCAGGTGACCTTGGAGTGGGAGGGGAAGGATCCAGTTACCATTATCCACTTTCAGCAATATAGTGGTAGAATGAGGAAAGAGGCTCTGCTGAGGGAATATGAGAAACTAGAGGCTAAATTAAAAAGCAGAAGCTAAGAGGTAATAATGTCTGGATTACTAAACTGAGCCACGAGCAAATTAGCACAGTCTACAAGATTAAAGGGGTAAATGCGTGACTCAAAGATTGGTGTGAGAGAAACAGCTTTGAATTGTAGGACATTGACACGAGTATTGGGGAAGGCAGGGCTGCACCTGAATTATGTTGGGACCAGAGTCCAGGTGAATTGTGTAACTAGTGGGTGGGGTGGGAGGGGTTCAGTTACATGGAAAATTATGGAAAACAATAAAGGGGTGAGGGCTTAGCACAGAATATTAAAGTTTCTAGAACAAGTAATAGGACAAAAACTATGGAAAGCTTCAGGAATCTGACTTCAGGCACAGGAGATATGGGGACAACTATTAGAAGAGGACAGTCAATAGACAACTGAGAGTGTTGTATTTAAATGTGCACAGTACATAAAACAAGGTCAATGAACTAGTAGTGCAGATTGAAATTGGAGGGTATGATGTTGAGGGTATCGCAGAGATGTGGTAACATGGAGTTCAGGGCTGGGAGCTAAATAGCCAAGGAATTGAAAGGACATCCTATTGAAAGGACAGGCTGAGGATCAGGATTGCTTCATTCATAAGAAATGAAATTAAATCAATTGCAATAAGCAACGTGGAGTCAGAATGCATAGAGTCTGTGTGGGTCAAGGAACCACAAAGGGATAAATGGAGTTGTGTACAGGCCTCCTAGCAGTAGTCAGGATGTGGGGCAGAAAATAAATCAGGAGATGGAAAAGGCATTCAAGGAAGCCACTATTACAACAATCATGTAGCTTTCAATATGCAGGTGGACTGGGAAAATCAGCAGATCCCAAGAAAAGGAATTTCTGGAATAACTACAAGATGGTTTTTTTGGAGAAGCTTGTGGTAGAGCCCACTACAGAACAGGGATTTCTGGATTTAGTGGTGTGCAATAAGGCAAACTTGATTATAGAACTTAAGGTGAAGGAACCCTTAGAGGACAGTGACTATAATATGATAGAGTTCATCCTGCAGTTTGAGAAGGAGAAGCTTGAATCAGATATAACAGTGTTAGAACTGAGTCAAGGTAACTACAAAAACATGAGGCCTGGCTGGAATGATGTGGAAAAGATGTTTCCACGAGTAGGAGAGACTAGGGCCCGAAGGCACAGCCTCAGAGTGAAGGGACAATGCTTTAGAACTGAGATGGGGAGGTATTTCTTCAGTTAGAGGGTGTGAATCTGTGTAACTGAGAAGTGCTGAGGCCAAGTAATTGATGGTTTAAGGCATCGAGAAGTAGATTCTTGATTGGTAGGGGGATCAAGGGTTATGGGATAAGGTAGGAGAATGCAGTTGAAAATGTATCAGCTATGATAGAATGTGGAGCAGACTCGATGGGCTGAATGGCTTAATTCTGCTCCTATACCTTACGGCTTATATCAGCAAATTTCCAAGCCAAGGGAACAGTTCCTGCATCAATTAATATTTTAATAATGTATATCCATGGTTTTGAGTTTCCTCCATTGGGTTCTTTACATATCCTGGAATAGACATTGTCAGGAGATTTATCATTTTTACATCCCATTATTCTTTTTCAATCATTTTTCACTTTTATTGAATCCAATAAATTACCACCTTTGATTTATTTATCAATTCATTTCCATCACTGTGTGACAATACAATGGCTTTAAGAAGTGTATTTTGTCCTGGTATTTTTTTGAAGAGAGGTTTTGAGCCAGAGGCGTAGAGCTGTCTCTTTCAAGCCAGCTGGTGAAGCCTTTTTTAAATGTTGGAGCAATAGAAGCAGCATAAATATGACTATGTGAGCATAAGTCATAGAAGCAGAAATTCGGCCATTCAGCCCTTTGAGTCTGCTCCGCCATTCAATCATGGCTGATACCTTTCTCAATCCCATTCTCCCACTTCCTCCCCATCACCGTTGATCCCCTTGATACTCAAGAACCTATCTATCTCACTCTTAAATATACTCAATGACCTCACCTCCATAGCCTTCTGTGGCAATGAATTTCATAGATTCATCACTTTCTGGCTGAAGAAGTTTCTCCTTATCTTCATTCTTAAAGGTCTTCTCTTTACCCTGTGCCCTCAGATCCTCTAGTCTCTCCTAACAATGGAAACACCTTCCCAACATCTAATCTGTCCAGGCCATTCAGTATTCTGTAAGTTTCAATTAGATCCCTCTTCATCCTTCTAAATGCCATTAAGTACAGTCCTAGAGCCCTCGGATGTTCCTCATATGTTAAGCTTTTCATTCCTGGGACAATTCTCATGAACCTCCTCTGACCACACTCTGGCCAATGCATTCTTCCTGAGATATTGGACTCAAAACTGCGCACAATACTCCAAATGTGGTCTGACCAGAGCCTTATGGAGCCTCAGAAGTACATCCCTGTTTTTATATTAAATCCTCTCAAAATAAATGCCACCATTGATTATGCCTTCCTAACTACTGACTCAACCTGCAAATTTGCCTTGAGAGAATCCTTGACAAGAACTCCCAAGTCTCTTTGCACTTCAGACTTCTGAATTTTCTCCCCATTTAGAAAATAATCTATGCCTCTATTCTTCCTTGCAAAGTGCAAGACCTCACACTTTCTCATGTTGTGCCCCATCTTTGCCCACTCTTCTAACCTGTCCCAATCCTTCTGTAGCCTCACCACCTCCTCAAAACTACCTGTTCCTTTACCTATCTTTGTAACATCTGCAAACTTAGCCAGAATGTCCTCAGTTCCTTCAACTGCACCATTAATGTATCCATTGAAAAGCTGTGGTCCCATCACTGAGCCTTGCAGAACACCACTTGTCACCGGCAGCCATCCTGAGAAGGACCCTTTTATCCCCACTCTCTGCCTTCTGCCTGACAGCCAAGCTTCTGTCCATGCTAGCACCTTGCCACTTACTCAGTGGCCTCCTGTGCCACATCTTATCCAAGGCCTTGGTCTAACCTGCTCATTACTTTGTAAAGGATTCTAGCAGATTTGTCAGGCATGACCATCCTTGATGAAACCATGATTTTGCTCTATTTTACCATATACTTCCAAGTATTCACAAGTGTCATCCTTTACGATGGATTTCAGGATCTTACCCAGGACCAAGGTTAGGCTAATCGGTTTGTAATTTTCCGCCTTTTGCCTTACTCCCTTTTTAAACAACGGTGTCACGTTAACGATTTTCCAGTCTTCTGGACCCTTCCCAATTCTAATGATTCCTGAAAGATCACCACTAACATCTCCACTATCTCTTTAGCTATCTCCTTTAGATCTCTGTAGTGTAGGCCATCTGGTCCAAATGATTTATCCACCCTCAGGCCATTCAGTTTTTCTAGCACCTTATCCTTGGTGATGGCCACCTTACTCAGCTCTGCCCCCTTACACTCTTGAAGATTTGGGATATTATTTGTGTCTTCCACTGTGAAGACTGACATGAAGTAATTATTCAGTTCCTCAGCCAAAGGTGGAGTCAGGCTCTCACAGAACCAAGGTTTTAGTTTAGCTTTCAGTGGTTGTTGGGGGTTTGAAGTTGGCTGTGGAAGCTGTTACAGATTAGATTCGATTACATTACAGTGTGGAAACAGGCCCTTCGGCCCAACAAGTCCACACCAACCCTCCAAAGGATAACCTGGCCACACCCATTTCCCTCTGAATAATGCACCGAACACTGCGGACAATTTAGCATGGCCAATTCACCTGACCTGCACATCTTTGGACTGTGGGAGGAAACTGGCGCAGCCGGAGGAAACCCACGCAGATACGGGGAGAATGTGCAAACTCCACACAGTCAGTCGCCTGAGGCAGGAATTGAACCCGGGTCTCTGGCGCTGTGAGGCAGCAGTGCTAACCACTGTGCCACCGTGCCACCCACGCCACCGTGCCACCCACCATCTCTGTCTGCTACAGCAAAATGTTGCCGCTCTCTCTAGAGCAGAATTTTCTCTTGGTATTCCTTCCTCTTGGCCTGGAGAAACACCGCATGTATGACAATCTATTTTACCGAATTTTCCTGTATCAAGGGTGTGTTAATGGTATGTTACTATAATGGAATATTTGCTGCTAGTAGTAAAATAATCTACTATATTGTCCTCCAATAGAGTTAAATCATTCAAAGTTTGTGCGAAGATTTGTAGCTCGGGTGCTCGTTGTTGTGGTTCTGTTCGCCGAGCTGGAAGTTTTTGTTGCAAACGTTTCGTCCCCTGGCTAGGCGACATCATCAGTGCTTGGGAGCCTCCTGCGAAGCGCTTCTTTGATGTTTCCTCCGGTGTGTCCCTGCCGCTTCCGGTTGTCAGTTTCAGCTGTCCGCTTTAGTGGTTGGTATATTGGGTCCAGGTCAATGTGTTTGTTGATGGAGTTTGTGGATGAATGCCA
>NC_057745.1:34201263-34216415 GCF_004010195.1 Chiloscyllium plagiosum
TCCTCGTTCCGTGGTCTTTCTCTTAGGCATCTGGTACGGTGGCTCAGTGGTTAGCACTGCTGCCTCACAGTACCAGGGACTCAGGTTTGATCCCAGCCTCGGGTGACTGTGTGGAGTTTGCACATTTTTCCCATGTTGGCATTGGTTTCCTCCTACAATCCAAAAGGTCAGGTGAATTGGCCATTCTAAATTGCCATTAGTCAGGGGTAAATATAGGGTAGGGGAATGGGTCTGGGTGGTTTACTCTTTGGAGGGTCGGTGTGGACTTGTTGGGTCGAAGGGCCTGTTTCCATCCTGTAGGGACTGTAATCTATTTACACAGAATATTACAACATCCAAACATTTCTGTACCAGTTCTTCGGCTCCACACAGCTACTTCATTTCAGAATAACCTCCTATTATTTTCTTGTTCATGTAGTTAGCAGCTTCTACTTAAATTTATTTATGCTGCCAGTTCCTGAGGCAGTCAGTTCCACATTCTAATCACTCTTTGGGTAAAGACGCTCCTGAATTCCCTAGTGGAGTTATTAATGACAACTGTATATGCAGTTATCACTTTCTCCGGCAAATGGAAATAACTTCTATCCATGTTCCTCTCAAACTCCATCACATTCTCAACCACCTCCTTTCTAAAGAAAGGAGTCCCACCTGCTTAACCTTTCATGGGGACACAGACCAATGGTCATCAGTGGGGGAATGATGGGGAGGAGTTTGGATTGATTTTTTTTTCACACAGATGTGATTAAATCAGGCACTTCTTCCACACAAAGGGAGAGTGAAATAGAAACTGTGGCCCACATTTCCCCTACCATATACAAAGGGAACTGTTCAAAATGAAATTTGTAATCAATAGTTTTGCCAATTTTGCACTAGCCACACTGATTGAGCTTTAATAAAATTCAGCAGCTAAACCATGATTCACAGACTCAGATGTTGACAGCACAGAAGGCGGCCATTCAGCTTATCATGCCTGCACTAGCTGTGCTAAGTTAAGTGGATATCTAAATGCTGCTTCAATAATATGAGAGTTTCTGACTCCATTTCACACAGGAGTTCCAGACTCCCACAATCCTCAAACAAGTGAAACAAAAATCACCTCAACTCTCCTGTTGGCTTTTTATGTCTTATTTTTAATCTATTTCCTCTGGTTATTGACCCTGCTATTAATTGGAAAATTAACTCTAGTCCCCCTTATCTATGATACTCATAATCTTGTACAACACTATCAGGTCTCCTCACAATCTTTGGTACTCTAAGGAAGACAACTCCAGCCTCTACAATCTTTGCTCATAGCTCAGACCCTTCAGCACAGGCACTATCCTGGTAAAAACAAACAAAAACTGAAATTGCTGGAAAAACTCAGCAGGTCTGGCAGCATCAATTTCCTAAACCTTACATATGCTTCATTGAAAAGGTCCTTCATGATAGGTCAATCCAGAAGATTACATCATTTGGGATCCACCGTAAGTTGGTCATAGAAGACAGAAGGTGGTTGTGGAGATCTGTGACCCATGGTGTTCCATAAGGTTCAGTACTGTTTGTAATATATATAAATGAATTGCATGAAAGTGTGGGTGGTCTGATTAGTAAGTTTGCAGATGACTCAAAAATTGGTGTAGTTGTGGGTAGTGAGGAAGGTTGTCAAAGAATACAAAAGGATATAGATCAGTTGGAAAGTTTGGTGGAGAAATGGCAGTTAGAGTGTAATCTAGACAAGTGTGAGGTGATGCATTTTGGGAGGTCAAATGCAAGAGGAAAGTATACAGTAAATGGCAGGATTCTTCACATATTAATAAACAGAAGGATATTGGGGTGCAAGTCCATAGCTCCCTGAAAGTGACACAGAAATGGATTAGATGGTAAAGAAGGCATTTAGTGTACTTGACTTCATTGTTTGAGCGTTTAAAGTTGGCAAGTCATGTTGCAGTTGTATGAAATTTTAGACAGGCCACATTTGGAGTATTGTATAATTCTGGTCTCCAAACTATAGGAAGGCTGTGGAGGTTTTGGAGAGGGTGCAAAAGAGGTTTTCCAGGATGTTGCCAAGGTTGGAGTGTATTAGCTATAAGGAGAGGTTGGACAAAGTTGAATTGTTTTCACTGGAGCATTGGAGGCTGAGGAGGCGAGCTGATAGACGTTTATCAAATTATAAGAAGCATGGATAGGAAGGCAGTCAGAGTCTTTTACCCAGGGTGAAAATGCCAAATAGTAAGGGGGGCAAAGGTTTAAGGAGAAAGAGAAGGAATGTTTAAAGGACAAGTGCAAGGCAACTTTTTTCGATAGTGATAGGTACCTGGAATGTGCTGCAAGGGGAGGTGTCGGAAGCAAATGCAATAGCAATGTTTAACAGGCATTAAGACTACTCGTGAACTGGCAGAGAATAGGGGGAACTGGACCATGTACTGGCAGATTGGATTAGTTTAGAATGACATCATGGTCGGTGCAGAAATGGTGAGCTGAAGGGTATGTTCTGTGTAAAACTGAGTTTATGCTTTAAGTCCTGTGACCCTTCTAAACCTATACTCACTGCTGTGAGACACCAGGCATAACATAGAGATTAAAATCTTTTGAAATTCTGCTTTTCAATTTCTAACTCCTTGAATTCTGTGCAGAGGACATAATTTCTTTATTCTTCCTCTGTCATTGGTCCCAACATGATTACAACCTCTGGCTGTTCACCTTCCACTTCAGAATGCCCTGCAGCTATTACATAACAGCCTTGATCCTCGTATCTGGGAGGGAACACATCATCTTGGAGTCATGTCTATAGCTATGGAAGCTCCTGTCTATTGCCCTCACTAACAAACCCCCTACCACTAGTGTCCTTCCACACTTCTTACACTCTGAGCAACTGGACCATCCAGCGTACCATGGCCTTGTCTCTGGCTGGCTGCCACAGACGAACCATCATCTCAGTATTTAACAAGGCCAGGAAACCGGTTGTGAGTGAGATGCACCCTGAGGATTCTCTCACTACCTGCCTGGTTCCTTCCTTCTGCCTGGTGGTCACCTATTTCCTCTGAGCTTGCACTTCCTTAAGTTGCACTGACTGTCCCTCACAGGATCTTCACCTCGTCTGCTCCTCTGAGTGACGCTGACTCTCTCTCACAGGATCCTCACCCCGCCTGTTTCTCTCAGTGACACCGACTCTCTCACACAGGATGCTCACCTCGCCTGCGCCTCTCAGTGACTCTAACTCTCTCTCACAGTATCTTCACCCTGCCTGTTTCTCTCAGTATCACTGATAGACTGTTACAAGGTCCTCACATCACCCTCTCCTCTCCGTGACACTGACTCTCTCTCACAGGGTCCTCACTTCACCCTCACCCCAACCCTCATCCCATCCCATCCCATCCCACCCCATCCAATCTATCCTATCTTATCCCATCCTCTCAGTGACACTGACTGCCCATCACAAGATCTACACTTTGCCTGCTTCTCTCAGTGATGCTAACTTCTTTTAATTTCAAAAATATAGTTTATTTGAGATTGTCACAAACACTGTAAAGTTCTGTACAATAACCTAACAAGGAAACAAACAAACTTTGAAGTTTGAGGCTATAAAACAAAGCAAATGCATCACTGTTCTCAGTGACCCTGACTCCTCACAGATCCTCACCTCACCTGCCCTCTTATTTTCTTTGAAGGAGGACAGAAAAATAAAACCATCAATTGTTTAGCAGATTCAACATTCTTTATGAAGAAAGAAGCAGTTTACATTGCAAATTTGGAAAACATTTTCGGAATTTGGTGTTTTGGTTGCATATTTTCAGTTCTTCCTTTTTTCTTTATTGATTTACTCCTTGCTTCTGAGGGCAGTGCATTTGATCTAAGATCACTTTCCCTACATTTTCCTTTTCAGAATTTCAGCAGCCACAGTGTGATTTTTTTGATTGATTGTTTCTATTGTTTTAAATAGAATTGAATAAGACTTTTAAAAAAGGATATATCCTAAAGATATATGGGCGGCACGGTGGTTAGCACTGCTGACTCACAGCCCTGGAGACTCGGGTTCAATTCCCGCCTCAGGCAACTGACTGTGTGGAGTTTGCACATTCTCCCCGTGTCTGCGTGGGTTTCCTCTGGGTGCTCCGGTTTCCTCCCACAGTCTAAAGATGTCAGGTCAGGTGAATTGGCCATGCTAAATTGCCCGTAGTGTTAGGTAAGGGGTAAATGTAGGAGTGTGGGTGGGTTGCGCTTCGGCGGGTCGGTGTGGACTTGTTGGGCCGAAGGGCCTGTTTCCACACTGTAATGTAATCTAATCTAATATGTGAGAAAGGTATAAAAATGTCAGAAGTACTGAATTAAGAAATTGGATCTACGGATTTCATTTTCACTTCTTGGGCTGACAAGTGGCAAGTAACTTTTATACCACATAAATGTCAGGCAATGACCGCCTCTAACAAGAGATAATGTAACCGCTGCCCCTTGACATTCAATAGCATTGCCATTGCTTAATCCTCCACTATCAATATCCTGGAGTTATCATTGACCAAAACTTAACTGGACTAGTCATAGAAATACTGACAAGAGCAGGTCAGAGGCTGGGAATCCTATTGTGAGTAACTTGCATCCTGACTCCCCAAAGCCTGTACACCATCTACAAGGCACAAGTCAGGATTGTGATGGAATACTCTCCATTTGCCTGGAGGGTACAGCTCCAACAACACTGAAGAACATGACACCATCCACGACCAAGCAGCCCGCTTGATTGGCACCACACGCACAAACATCCACTCCCGCTGCCATTGATGCTCAGCAGCCATAATGTTCACTATCTACAAAATTCACTGCAGAAATTCATTCTTTAGATAGCACCTTCCAAACCACCAACCTCTTCCATCTGGAAGTACACAGACACCAGATACATGGGAATACATCCACTTGCAAGTTCACCTCCAAGATACTCACCATACTGACCTATAAATATATCACCATTCCTTCACTATTGCTCGGCCAAAATCCTGGAATTCCCTCCCTAACAGCATTGTGAGTAAAGCCACGGCAGGGGGACTGCAGTAGCACAGAAGGCAGCTCACCACCTTCTCAAGACCAACCAGGAAAACAGGGTCCCAGCCAGCAATGCCTGTGTCCCACGAATGAATAATGAATAAGAAAATAATTTGAGCTGAGTTTGGGATAGGGAGGGAGTATGGATTTTGGAGTTTGGAGCTATTCTGGAGATGTTGATTTTCTGCCCCATTTTACTAATTGCAAATTCTCATCAAGATCACGTTTAAGTGCATTTCCTGCCGAGCCCCTGTGTGTATCCAGGATTTGGATGAATGTTTACAAGGTTCTACAGAGATTTATATTTGCAAAATAAAATACTCAGCAGGTCTGGCTGCATCTGTTGAGAGAGAAACATGTTAATATTTCAGGTTGATAACTTTGTATTGGAACTGGGAAAAGTTAGAGATGCAATAGGATGGAAGCAAGGCAGAGAAAGCAGGAAAAGCACAGTATGAAGGTTTCTGATAAGTTGGAAGGCGTGTGTTTAAGCCAGGAATAATGATGGAGTGCAAAAGGAGGTGATGGAAGAATGAAGAAAAATTATGTATCCTTGTGTGTGGGTTTGAAAAGTTAATGCTGACGAATTCATGAAGCACTGATGAAGTCTCAGGTGGCAGAAAAGCTTTGGGCCTTGGAGGAGAAGGACCAACGTTGAGAACTCCCTTCGTCTCAGGAACAATGTCTATCACAGCAATGTAACGTTTGTCTTGTTTAGAACAAGAGCCTCAATTTGTGAGACCACCATGTGGTTTTCTGTAGCCCGCTAGACCATACAGGCTCTGTAGATGGACCAAATATGTCTGACACCACTATGAGGAGCTACTGTCTCAGGACAAAAATCAGGTCCAGTGGAGGCATAAATGGAAAAACAGAATCATCAACAGAAGATTTGTCCAGAAATGAATGGAAACAAATGTAACAATCTGAAATTGCTTGCCAGTATTAGATCCAGGAGGTGCAGTACAAGGTGATGGTTCTGAAAGGGTTAATGTTAATAGAACATAGAACAGTACAACACAGTACAGGCCCATTGACCCTTGATGTTGTGCCCTAAGACCAAACTAACCTGCATAGCTTACATTTAATATCATCCATGTGCCTATCCAAGGATTGCTTTAATGCCCCTAATGTATCTGACTCTACTACCACTGATAGTGCATTCCACGCACTCACTACTCTCTGTGTAAAGAACCTACCTCTAACATCTCCCCTAAACCTTCCTCCAATCACCTTAAAATTATACTCCCTTGTGATAGCCATTTCTGCCCTGGGAAAATATCTCTGGCTAGCCACTCAATCTGTGCTTCTCATCATCTTATACATCTCTATCAAGTCACCTTTCATCTTTCTTCACTCCAATGAGAAAAGCCCTAGCTCCCCCAACCTTTCTTCATAAGACATGCCCTGCAGTCCAGGCAGCATCCTGGTAAATCTCCTCTAAACCCTTTCTAAAGCTTCCACATCCTTCCTATAATGACCAAACTGAACACAGTATTCCAAGTATAGTCTAACCAGGGCTTTATAGAGTTGCTTTATATAAACTCGCGAATCTTAAACTCAATCCCCCTGTTAATGAACGCCAACATGCCATACGCCTTCTTAGCAATTCTATCAACTTGGGTGGCAACTTTGAGGGATCTACGGAGGTTTGTTGAGAAGCTTTATAGCTCAGGTTGAAGTTCTGGATGTACGTTTGCTCGCTGAGCTGGAAGGCTCATTTCCAGATGTATTGTCATTTTACTAGGTAACGTCTTCAGTGGGTCTCCGGGCGATGCACTGTTAATAATCCCTGCTTTCCATTTGTATGTTTGAATTTCTTTGGGTTGGTGATGTAATTTCTGTGGTGACATCATTTCCTGTGGCAATGTCATTTCCTGTTTTTTTTTCTCAGGGGGTGGTAGATGGGTCTAATTCAATGTGTTTATTGATAGAGTTCCAGTTGGAATGCCATACTTCTAGGAATTCTCATGTGTGTCGCTGGCTTGTCCTAGGATGGATGTGTTGTCCCAGTCGAAGTGGTGTCCTTCCTTATCTGTATGTAAAGGATACCAGTGAGAGAGGGTCATGTCGTTTTTGTGGCCAGTTGGTGTTCATGTATCCTGGTGGCTAGTTTTCTGCCTGTTGTCCAATGTAGTGTTTGTTACAGTCCTTGCACGGTATTTTGTAAATAACATTAGTTTTGCTTGCTGTCTGTATAACTTGTTGTCTGTATAGGGTCTTTCAAGTTCATTAGCTGCTGTTTTAGTGTGTTGATGGGTTTGTGGGCTACCATGATGCCAAGGGGTCTGAGTAGTCTGGCAGTCATTTCTGAGATGTCTTTGATGTAGGGGAGAGTGGCTAGGGTTTCTGGACGTGTTTTGTCTGCTTGTTTGGGTTTGTTGCTGAGAAATCGGCAGACTGTGTTCATTGGGTACCCATTCTTTTTGAATACATGGTATAGGTGATTTTCCTCTGCTCTGCGTAGTTCCTCTGTGCTGCAGTGTGTGGTGGCTGGTTGGAATAATGTTCTGATGCAGCATCATTTGTGGATGTTGGGATGATTGCTTCTGTAGTTCAATATTTGGTCCGTATGTGTTGTTTTCCCGTAGGCGCTGATTTGAAGTTCCCCATTAGCTTTTTCTCTACTGTGACATCTAGGAATGGCATAAATACCTTTACTGGCATAAAATTCACTAACGAGGAGGAAAACAACAACAAAATGCCATTCAGTGTGGACTTGTTGGGCTGAAGGGCCTGTTTCCATACTATAGGGAATCTAATCTAATCCTTCTGTTCCTTCACGCTGCCAAGAATCCTACTTTTAACCCAGTAATCTGGATTCAAATTTGACCTTCCAAAATGAATCGCTTCACAGTCTTCCAGGTTGAACTCCATCTGTCACTTCTCAACCCAGCTCCACATCCTGTCAATGTCCTGTTGCAACCTACAACAACATTTCACACTATCCACAACTCCACCAACCTTCGTGTCATCGGCAACCCACCCATCCACTTCCTCATCCAAGTCACTTATAAAAATCACAAAGAGCAGAGGTCCCAGAACTGGTCCCTGCGGAACACTGGTCACTGAGCTCCAGGCTGAACACTTTCCATCTACTACCACCCACTGTCTTCTGTGGGCCAACCAATTGTGTATCCAGAATTCTGGATTCATGTTTGTCAATCAGCTATCAGTTGAAATATGATTACTGTCAGAGAGAGGCACAAAGAGAGAGAGAGAGAGAATGCTCAGCAATGGAGACAGTAAAATGACTAACTCCAAAGGCACATTTTTATTCAGAGTCTGGTAATAACGCTAGGCCAAACGTGTGGGCTTGGAAAAGAGAGAACAGCCTTAGATATATCTTAACAAAATAATCTATGAAAGGAGTAACTGAAACATCTAAGATGTAAAGTTAGAGATACCAACGGAAAAGGGATAACTTTACAAAAAAAAGTGCAAAGATGGGCGGCATGGTGGCACAGTGGTTAGCACTGCTGCCTCACAGCGCCAGAGACCCGGGTTCAATTCCCACCTCAGGCGACTGACTGTGTGGAGTTTGCACGTTCTCCCCGTGTCTGCGTGGGTTTCCTCCGGGTGCTCCGGTTTCCTCCCATAGTCCAAAGATGTGCAGGGTCAGGTGGATTGGCCATGGGTTGCGCTTTGGCGGGTCGGTATGGACTTGTTGGGCAGAAGGGCCTGTTTCCACACTGTAACGTAATCTAAAAAAAATGAGAAAGACAAAGGCAAAGAAATACGAAGGAGAGTTTGCATCTCTCACAATGAGCATTAATGTCATTGAATTGAGACTCTGTAAGATACAACTACAAGGAACTGTGAAGGACCCAGAAATTTAGGCCAGAGCTACAGAATCTAGACGTCCAAATAATTTATTTAAAAGGAAATGAGCAAATTTAAATAAATCTACTAATAGAATGCAGCAGAAGAAGATAGTTTAAGTACTTAAAAGGAAGAACAGAAAAGAACAGTAATTAAGCTACAATTTCAGAAAGAAGATTTATAAAGGTTGCAGCCAGAGAACCTGATTTTAAGAAATTGTATGTATGGATGTTTTAGACCATGAAAGATGAAAAAAACATCCATTTCAATCGGGGGGATGTGATAAAGTTCCATCTTATCTGCATAAGGTGAGAAACCCTTAAAAGTAATGACTAGCCACCATTTTTAACTGTTGAAAATGCTGGAAAATTCTAGGAAAGGTCAAAGATTTTTTTCATTCATGGCCTGTGGGCATTGCTGGTTGGTCTAGCATTTATTGACCATCCCTAGTTGCGCTCGAGAAGGTGATAGTGAGGTGCCTCCTTGAACCACTGCAGTCCATTTGGTGTATGTACATCCACAATGCTGTTAGGGACAGATTGTCAGGATCTTGACTCAGTGAAACCAAAGGAACATGAGGATGGTGAATGGCTTGGAGAGGAGCTTGCAGGTAATGGTGTTCCCATGTATCTACTGCCCTTGTCCTTCTAGATGGTTGGGGTCACGGTGTCAGTGAATTTCTGCAGTAATACAAAGAAACAGATTTAAAAAGCTTGAAAGCACTAAATTAGTACAGAGCAGCCAATAATGCCAATTTTACACTTTATTAAAGAATTTAATACAGTAATACAGAAATACAGCATTAAACCAATGGCAAATAAAGGAAGTAATGCACCACTATTGTGATTGCTGTCGAGCAAGCTCTACAGTCATTATATTTAAAACAGTATTGGCAAATACAAGAATAAATGATTAAAAACAGTCGCCATTATAAGACCATGCCAATGCTGTGGAACAGTAAAGCCCCGAGGGCCTGAACAATGCTTGGCTATGACAAAAGAATGCAAATTCAGTAGAAGTACAGGTCACATTCACAGGATATGCAGAAATAGAAACAATTCCAGAACAGGAGAGAAATCAAAGATGTACACATGCAAAGATGTCAATCACTTTTAGCAATGACTCCTAGGGGAAATTGATCATCCATGTGATTCACATCATTAACCTTGTTTATGCTGATCAACGTTCTCTTTATTTTAAGTGTGACATTGGAGCAGGTGTCATTGTCCTTTCAGATCAAATTCCACAGCTAAAATAACAAAGGTTACAGGCCACTGATGTGAGGGCTGAGTGGGGAAGGATGATTAGCCCCTAACAGCTTCCATTACAACACGAACAGTGACTGATGGTAGATAAGGCATACATTATTCAAAATCAAGAAGCCTCCCTCATGAGCAGAAAGACAAGTATTGCCCTAAACATTGTTTAAAAAGTTGAAACATTGCAACAGTAGTAAAAGTTCCTTTAGATGGGATAATCAAAAGTTTTCTCAGGATTAGGTGAGCTCAATAATGAATATAGCATTGTGTTATGGAAGATTCCATGTCCCTCAATGAAACCAGCTCTTGAGGATATTCCAGAATGGACATTATCCTGGTGATCAAACCAACTGAGTGGTGCTTGGGCATGGTTCCTGTACCCAACCCCCACTTCCTTCATCAGAACATGTGTTGACTTAACACAGCTCAGCAAAGTGGAAGTCGGGTACTCCACCAAATCTGTCCAGTCAATCACAGTTTAGCCAAATTGTCCAAAAGCCAAATCTTTACCACACTTGATGCAAGGAAAGGTCTCTGGCAGCTGCCATTAGGTGAGCAATGAAGACAGCTTATTCCATTTATCCAACCATTTGGAAATAAGAGTTTCAACAGACTGCTATTTGGGATTGTCCCAGCCCTAATAAATCCCAGTGTGGTGTGTCCAATATACTAACAGGTTTAGCAAGGGTTAAATGTCACATTGATACACATGGAGGGACAAAAGAGCCTGTAGATGCTGGAATCCAAAGTAAACAGTGATGTTTACGGTGACAGTTTATATGCAACATTTATGATAAACTCACAGACTCCCATAACTACCTGGACTACACCTCCTCCCACCCTGATTCTTGGAAAAACTCCGTCCAGTTTTCACAATTACTCCGTGTCCGTCGCATCTGCTCTGACGAGGAGACCTTCCACTCCCAAGAATCCCAGATGCCCTTCTGTTTCAAATAATGTTTCATCCCCCCTCTCTGTCTTCCAAGCAGTCCTCCACCGCACCTCCTCCATTCTCTGCTCCACTGCTCTAAAACCACCCCAAAAACATAATAAAGATAGGGTCTCCCCCTTGTCCTTACTTTCCCCCCAACCAGCCTCTGCATCCAACGTATCATCCTCAAACACTTCCAGCAACTCCAATTAGATCCAACCATCCAGAACACTGTGGGCGACACGGTGACACAGTGGTTAGCACTGCTGCCTCACAGCGCCAGAGACCCGGGTTCAATTCCCGCCTCAGGTGACTCTCTGTGTGGAGTTTGCGCATTCTCCCCGTGTCTGTGTGGGTTTCCTCCGGGTGCTCCGGTTTCCTCCCACAATCCAAAAATGTGCAGGTTAGGTGAATTGGCCATGCTAAATTGCCCGTAGTGTTAAGTGAAGGGGTAAATGTAGGGGAATGGGTCAGGTGGGTTGCGCTTTGGCGGGTCGGTGTGGACTTGTTGGGCCGAAGGGCCTGTTTCCACACTGTAAGTAATCTAATATAAACATCTTCCTTTCCCACCCGTGTCTGCCTTCCACAAGGACTGTTTCCTTCACCACTCCCTGATTCATGCCACACTCCTACCAACCAGCCACCCCCACCCCTCAGTGACTTCCTCTGTAACCGAAATGGATGCGGCACCTGCCCGTACACCACTTGCCTCACCTCCATCCAGGGCCCCAAGCTGTCCTTCCAGGTGAGATTGAGGTTCACATGCATCTCCTCCAACCAAGTCTACTGCATCTGGTGCTCCCAGTATGGTCTTCCCAATGTAGAATAGGTGACTGTTTCATCAGCATCTTTGCCAGCCCAAACCAACCAGCCTGACCTCCCGGTCACCGGCCATTTCAACTCCCCCTCCCACTCCATCTCCAACATGTCCACCCTTGGCCTCCTCCATTGCTGTAGTGAATCAGACCGCAAATTGGAGACACCGCACCTCAACTTCCACCTGGGCAGCCTCTAGCCCGGAGGACTTAACACTGAGTTCTCCAATTTCAAATAATCTTCCCACCCGTCCCTTGGCTCCTTTTCCAGAACCGTCTCCTCCATCCCCCATCAATCCGCCTCCCGACCCTTCCTTCCAGATCCATCCCTTCCATCATCCAACCAAGTCGTACCCACTTCCGGTGTCCACCTATCACTATCTCACCAATCTGCTACTCTCTCCCTATCCTTCCCCACCTTATCTGTAGCTCCACCTACCTCCACATTAACCCTGAAGAAGGGTCAATATGCGAAACATTGACTTGTCCACTCCTGATACTGCCTGGCTTGCTGTGTTTTTCCAGCCTCTTCCTTGTCTATTTTTGATATGTGAGGAAATGGTCAAGGAACAATAAGAACAGAACCAGAGGGTCCATGATGTTTGAAAGCACCTACAGGTCGAAGAGCTTTCTCCCAATGATAAAGGACATATTTTCCAAGCAATCTAGTTGCATCTTGGGACATTTTGTTGACAAAGATGGAATAAGACCAGATCCATAATAAACAAAGGCTGTTAATATGTTTTCAACAGATGCAAAGGTATGGTGTGCCAGCTAATGAAATTGTTGCCTCACTTGACAATGACTATTGAACGCTTGAGGCAACACCTCAAGGAGATATAAGGATGTGCTGGGACTCATCTTTCAAGGATGCTTTCCAAAAGATTGTGGACATGTTGGCATCCACATATGTCCTAGTCCACTGGAATACATCCTTTCCAACTATCAGAGAGCACAAGAGCAAGATGGTGTGGCTGAACTTGTCTAAGACCCTGGTTAGAATAGCTGGAGTATTGTGTAGAGTTCTGGGTGCCACATTATAGAAAGGATGTGAATACTTTGAAGACAGTGCAGAAGTGATTTAAAAGAATGAATCCCAGGGATGAGAAACTTTAATTATGAGATTAGATTCAAGAAGTTGGGACTGTTCCCTGGCACAGCAGAAAGCTGAGATGAAAGTTGATAGATGTTTTCAAAATCATGAGTGGACTGGATAGAGTAGATAGGGAGAAGCTGTTCACATTCAAGAAAAAAAGGGAATAGATTTAAAGTAAAAGGAGAAAGAGGGATGTGAGAAAAAGCTTTTTTCACTCGAGGAGTGGTTAGGGTATTGAATGCATTGCCTGGAAATGTGGTAGAGGCATTCAAAAGAGCACTGGATGATTATTTGGAGAGGAATGGTGTGCAGGGAATTTGAGTAAAAGGTAGGAGATCGGCATGAGGTAATAGAACCAGTACAAACACGTTGGGTCAAATGGCCTCCTTCTGTGATTCAAGCTGAGGCTGCTTCAGCTACAGATCTATGAGCTGTTCTCTTTCAAGATCATCAAGATGACTGTGAAAACTGCTGTATTATACATCCAGGTTATTGTTAGACATGAAGACAAGCTGTTGAGTTATAGACAAGGAGGCTGTCTTGATAACCTGGATCTGAGAGATTTCTAGACTACAGTCTTAACTTGTAAGTGTTCAAAGAGATGGACAACAAACCATTGGTCTCACTGGTAAATGGAGCTGGCAAAAATGCCTATACAGACACAGATTCCAAATCTACCTTATCAGGTTTGTTCATGTGATGAATTAACCCCAAGGGACATAAATAATGGCAGAAGTTGACAGGAATAGGGAACCCTGGATGACGAGATATTGAGGCTTTGAGCAGAGAAAGGATGGAGACCTGGCTCAGGTACAGGCAGCTGGGATCGAGGGAGTACCTGGAGGTATACAGGGAATACAGGAGTTCACTGAAGAAGGAAATCAGGAGGGTGGAAAGGGGGCAAGAGATAGCCTTGGCTGAGAAGACTAGGGTGAATCCAAAGAAGGACTTTAAGTATATTAAAGGAACAAGAATAACGAGAGAGAGAATAGAGTCCCTCAAGAACCAAAGTGGACATGCATGTGTATAACTGTAGGAGGTGGGCGAGGTTCTCAAAGAACATTTCTCCTCCGTGTTTACCATGGAGAAAGACATGAAGACTTGGGAACATGGTAAAGTTACTGGTGATATCTTGGAGACAGTCCATATCATAGTAGAGTAAATGTATTAGAATGTATAAAGGTGGATAAATCTCCTGGTTGGGAATGTGTTGCTGGAAAAGCGCAGCAGGTCAGGCAGCATCCAAGGAACAGGAGAATTGACGTTTCGGTTATAAGCCCTTCTTCAGGAATCTCCTGGTCCTGATCAGATATATCCAAGAACACTGCTAGAGGCTAGAGAAGAAATTGCGGGGGGACCTGGCTAATATTTTGCATCATCGCTAGCCATGGATGAGGTCCCAGAGACTGGAGGGTAGTGAGTGCTGTGCCATTATCCAAGAGTGAGAGGGGAAAGATATAAAAGAGACGTAAGGGGCAACTTTTTCACGCAGAGGGTGGTACATGTATGGAATGAGCTGCCAGAGGAAGTGGTGGAGGCTGGTACAATTGCAACATTTAAGAGGCATTTGGATGGGTATATGAATAGGAAGGGTTTGGAGGGATATGGGCCGGGTGCTGGCAGGTGGGACTAGATTGGATTGGGATATCTGGTCAGAGTGGACAGGTTGGACCAAAGGGTCTGTTTCCATGCTGTACATCTCTATGACTCTATGATTCTAAGGGCTGCAAAGAAAAGCCAGGGAATGATAGACCAGTAAGCCTAAAGTCTGTGGTGGGTAAGTTTCTTGAGAAGATTCTGAAGGTTAAGATGTACATGCATTTGGAAAGATAGGGTTTGATTTGGAGTTGTAGGCATGGCTTTGTGATGAGAGATCATGCCTCACAAATTTGTTAGAGTTCTTTGATGAAGTGACCAGGAAGGTTGACGAGGGCAGGGTGGTAGACGTAGTCAATATGAATTTCATTAAGGCAATGTGGATTTCAGATAAGGTAGGCAGCTCTGGAAGGTTAGATAGCATGGAATCCAGGGCAAGCTGTGAAATTGGATACAAAATTGGCTTGGTGGTAGGAAGCAGAGGGTAATAGTGGAAGGGTCCTTGTCAGGCTAGAGGCCTGTGACTAGTGGAGTGCCTCGGGGTCAGTGCTGGGCCCATTGCTGTTTGTTACCTATATCAAAGCTCCCGCTTTTCGCAGCAGAGAGCGGCGGGAGCTGGGCGG
>NC_057745.1:34216915-34219066 GCF_004010195.1 Chiloscyllium plagiosum
GGTGCAGGCTCGAAGGACTGAATGGCCTACTCCCGCACCTATTGTCTATTGTCAATGATTTGGATGAGAATGTAAGTTTGCTGAAGACACTAAAATAGGCGGTATCATGGACAATGAGGAAGGTTATCAGAAATTGCAGCAGGACCTTGATCAACTGAGGAAGTGGGCCGAGAAATGACAAATGGAGTTTAATATAGATATGTGTGACATCTTGCATTTTGGAGAGTCAAGTAAAGGGAGGAGTTTCATAGTGAATGGTAGGGTCTTAAGGAGTGTAGTGGAACAGAGGGATCTTGGAGTTCAGGTGCAGGGTTCTCTGAAAGTGGAGTCACAGGTAGACAGGGCAGTGAAGGTGGCTTTTGGCACACTGGCTTTCATCAGTCAGGGCATTGAGTATAGAAGTTGGGAAGTTATGTTACAGTTATACAGGACGTTGGTAAGGCTGCACTTGCAGTATTGTGTTCAGTTTTGTCACCTTGTTATAGGAAGGATGTTACTAAACTGAAAAGGGTGCAGAAGAAATTTACACGGATGTTGCCAGGACTCAACAGTCTGAGTAATAGGGAGAGGTTGGACAAGCTAGGACCTTTGGGATTCTGAGTAATCCAAGATGGAGGATGGGAAAAATTTATGACTGAAACAGCTGCTCCTTTTCTGAGGTATTTTAGGTGCTGGAGGTGATTTCCTCGAATTCCAGGAGCAGCGATTACTGTTTGAGATGCTGTGCATTGCTTTGGAACTTTGGGGAAAAAAAGTCAAAACAACAGCAGCTTTAAAAGGGAGAAGAACAGACAAAAGAAGCACATGGTCAGGTCAGTGCAGGAGAGAGAGAGAGAGAATAAAAGAAAGAAACTGACACTGCCTTTGCTGTTTGAATTCATGTATCGTTGGACATCGGAGTGCGTCTGGGAAAATTAACAAACAGTGAAATTCACAACAGATCTTGGAGGAACTGTTGGGCAAAGTTCACAGAACAGAATCAGATAAATTAATCGTTGTTTTAAGTATGGCCTACAGAAAGTCTGCAGTAGTGAGTAGAGTGGGTTCTTTCTTGATTATATGTTTTTGGAGATAAGTCTCTTGAATAAAATTGAAATATAAGCCATAACTATTAACTTAACCTGGGGCAGTGTTTGTAGAGGAATAAGACAGTGTTATTTTCTGGGTCTGTAGATTGTGAAGGAGCAAAAATGGCCTTTAGTAGAGTGATATGCACTTTTTGTCAGATGTGGGAGTTAAAAGACAGTTTAAAGGTTACTGTGGATTATATCTGCCATAAATGCTGTTGGCTACAAATCTTATCAGATTGAATGGATCGGTTAGAGAGACAGTTAGAAGCAATGAGGAACTTGCAACAGCAACAGTATGTGATGGATGGCAGCTATAGGAAGGGGGGAAAGTCTCAGATTCAGTCACATAGATGGGTTAACTCCAGGAAAGGTAAGAGAGGAAGGCAGCAAGTGCAGGAGTCTTTTGTGGCTAAACCCATTTCAAACAAGTATGCTGTTTTGGAAAATGTAGCGGGTGATGGATTCTCAAGGGAACGTAGCACGAACAGCCAAGTTTCTGGTATTGAGACTAGCTCAAATGCAATGAGGGGAATGTCAGGTTCCAAGAGATCAATTGTGTTAGGGGATTCTCTAGTCTGAGGTACAGACAGATGTTTCTATGGCCAGCAGAGAAAAAGCAGAATGGTGTGTTGCTTCCCTAGTGCCAGGATCAAGGATGTCTCAGAAAGGGTGCAGAATGCTCTCACGGGGGAGAGGGGCCAGGAAGAGGTCATTGTCCACACTGGAATCAACGACATAAGAAGGGAAAAGGTTGAGATTCTGAAGGGAGATTACCGAGAGTTAGGCAGGAATTTAAAAAGGAGGTCCTCAAGAGTAGTAATATCTGGATTACTCCTGGTGCTGCAAGTTAGTGAGGGCAGGAATAGGAGGATAGAGCAGATGAATGCATGGCTGATAGAGCAGATGAATGCATGGCTAAGGAGTGTATGGGAGAAGGATTCACATTTTTGGATCATTGGGATCTCTTTTGGGGTAGAAGTGACCTGTACAAGAAGGACGGATTGTACCTAAACTGGAAGGGGACTAATATACTGGCAGGGAGATTTAGTTGAGCTGCCCAGGAGGATTTAAACTAGTAAGG
>NC_057745.1:34219850-34233125 GCF_004010195.1 Chiloscyllium plagiosum
AGGTATAGGCAGGATAGATTGAGTAAGTTCTTAGAAGAGTATAAAGGAAGTAGGAGTATACTTAAGAGGGAAATCAAGAGGGTAAAAAGGGGGCATGAGATAGCTTTGGCAAATATAATTAAGGGGAATCCAAAGGGTTTTTACAAATACATTAAGGACAAAAGGGTAACTAGGGAGAGAATAGGGCCCCTCAAAGATCAACAAAGTGGCCTTTGTGTGGAGCCGCAGAAAATGGGGGAGATACTAAACCAGTATTTTGCATCAGTATTTACTTTCGAAAAGGATATGGAAAATATAGACTGTAGGGAAATAGATGGTGACATCTTGCAACGTATCCCTATTACAGAGGAGGAAGTGCTGGATGTCTTGAAACGTGTACAGGTGGATAAATTCCTAAGATCTGATCAGGTGTAATCTAGAACTCCGTGGGAAACTAGAGATCTGATTGCTAGCCTCTTGCTGAGATATTTGTATCATCGATAGTCACAGGTGAGGTGCCAGTGTACAGGTGGATAAATTCCTAAGATCTGATCAGGTGTAATCTAGAACTCCGTGGGAAACTAGAGATCTGATTGCTAGGCCTCTTGCTGAGATATTTGTATCATCGATAGTCACAGGTGAGGTGCCAGAAGACTGGAGGTTGGCTAACGTGGTGCTACCATTTAAGAAGGTTGGTAAGGACAAGCCAGGGAACTATGGGCCAGTGAACCTGTTGTTGATGGTAAGCAAGTTGTTGGAGGGAATCCTGAGGGTCAGGATGTACATGTATTTGGAAAGGCAAGGACTGATTAAGGATAGTCAACATGGCTTTGTGCATGGGAAATCATGTCTCACAAACTTGATTGAGTTTTGTGAAGAAGTAACAAAGAGGATTGATGAGGACAGAGCAGTAGATGTGATCTATATGGACTTCATGGGAGACTGGTTAGCAAGGGTTAGATCTTATGGAATACAGGGAGAACTAGCCATTTGGATACAGAACTGACTCAAAGGTAGAAGACAGAGGGTGGTGGTGGAGGGTTGTTTTTCAGACTGGAGGCCTGTGACCAGTGGAGTGCCACAAGGATCGGTGCTGGGTCCTCTACTTTTTGTCATTTACATAAATTATTTGGATGCGAGCATATGAGGTACAGTTAGTACGTTTGCAGATGACACCAAAAATGAAGGTGTAGTGGACAGCGAAAAGGGTTACCTCAGATTACAACAGGATCTTGATCAGATGGGCCAATGGGCTGAGAAGTGGCAGATGGAGTTTAATTCAGATAAATGTGAGGTGCTGCATTTTGGGAAAGTAAATCTTAGCAGGACTTATACAGTTAATGGTAAGGTCTTAGGGAGTGTTGCTGAACAACGAGACCTTGGAGTGCAGGTTCATAGCTCCTTGAAAGTGGAATCGCAGGTAGATAGGATAGTGAAGAAGGTGTTTGGTATGCTTTCTTTTATTGGTCAGAGTATTGAGTACAGGAGTTGGGACATCATGTTGCAGCTGTACAGGACATTGGTTAGGCCACTGTTGGATTATTGCGTGCAATTCTGATCTCCTTCCTATCGGAAAGATGTTGTGAAACTTGAAAGGGTTTTTTGATTAGATTACTTACAGTGTGGTAACAGGCCCTTCGGCCCAACAAGTCCACACTGCCCCGCCGAAGCGCAATCCACCCATACCCCTACGTTTACCCCTTACCTAACACTACGGGCAATTTAGCCTGGCCAATTCACCTGACCTGCACATCTTTGGATTGTGGGAGGAAACCGGAGCACCCGGAGGAAACCCACGCAGACATGGGGAGAACGTGCAAACTCCACAAAGCCTGAGGCTGGAAATGAACCCGGGTCTCTGGCGCTGTGAGGCAGCAGTGCTAACCACTGTGCCACCGTGCCGCCCAGAAAAGATTTACAAGGATGTTGCCAGGGTTAGAGGATTTGAGCTATAGGGAGAGGCTGAATAGGCTGGGGCTGTTTTCCCTGGAGCGTCGGAGACTGAGGGGTAAACTTATAGAGGTTTATAAAATCATGGATAGGGTAAATAGACAAAATCTTTTCCCTGGGGTCGGGGAGTCCAGAACTGGAGGGCATAGGTTTTGGGTGAGAGGGGAAAGATATAAAAGAGACCTAAGGGGTAACTTTTTCACACAGAGGGTGATAAGTTTATGGAATGAGCTGCCAGTGGAAGTGATTGAGATGGGTACATTAACAACATTTAAAAGGCATTTGGACAAATCCAAGGATAGGAAAGGATTAGAAGGATATGGGCCGAGTGCAGGAAAATGGGGTTAGCATGGACAGCCATTTGTTGGCATGGGCCGAAGGGCCTGTCTCCGTGCTATAGGACTCTATGACTCTATAAGTGTTCTCCAGGGTGAAATTCAATAGTTTTACAATGAATCCTGAGGAATTTGTTTGTGAATTGTGTACTTCAGCTACATGACCAGCAAATCAATGAGTCTCAATAAGTACAACAGGAATGAAAGAAGGACCAAGAATGTGTTGCAATTCATTGGTATTGTGTCAAATGTTAGAAAGACCAACGGCCCAGTGAGTTGGGCCATGAAGACCTCATTTAGGTATCAGCAGTATTTTTCAATTGAAGAAGACTTCCTGGTGTTTGACGAAAATTTGGTCATTCCAGTCTTGCTGAGACAGGTGATATATCAGAAACACTTGTGGATCACCAAGTGTAGAGTCCGTGTTCAGGCACTGGTGTGGTTATTAAGGATCACAAAGGCAACTGAGGATGACATCATGGACTGTGAAACCTGCACCACTCTCATACCTGAAGAGAGACAGTCACTAATCCCCAGTACTTCCTTCCACAGACCATGAGAAGGAGTGGGACCTGTCCTATTTATGCATGATGGTTGCTCTTACTGTATTGCTGTCAATGATTTTTCTCAGTGGACAGAAATGAAAACATTGCAACTCACCACAACAGGGGCAGATGTCAGGGTCTTAACTTATACTGGATTCCACATGCGTTTGTACAGAATGAACCATGGATTACTAACACGAAACTGAGTGTGAGCTCGAGATGATCAAATCCCTTTTGAAGAAATACTGGTCTAATATAGCTTATCACTATCTGAATTGTTAATGTGGAGAAAATTGAAGATTTACCTCCCCATTCTACCAGAGATTAACTCCACAGTTGAGTCCACAGGATACAAAAGAGTTTTGTCAGGAACACAGCCTCTTCATTATAACAGAAATTACCATGTATGAGAGCTTCCCACTTGGCCCAAGGGCAATGTGAATTGACCCCAGGACAAATAGTATGGTTCTCAAATAGTCATCAAATCAACAAAGCACATATCGTGTCCATTCAGCTAAGACAGTCATCGATATTTTAAATCAACCTGTCCAGATGAGTTAATGACATATCTCTGGAGCAGTTAAGACTGGACCCAAGCCTTCTAACTCAGAGGTCAGGACACTACCACCATACTGCAAGCACTGCCTCTGAGAAAGTTGTACAGAGGAACTGCAGGAACCTTGTCTCGTGTGGGACAATCATCCACTAATGCCTGATTAAGGTCACATCCGATGAGGAATACCAAAATGGTAATTGCTCAGAGATCAATCATGGTTAAGACTAGAATCAAGGTCAACAATCATCAAGCAAAGACCAACCTGTGATGATGTTGCTCCTTTAACAAGGTTATGTTGTCCTTTTTTTACAGAGGGGTAGTAAATACATGGGTTCTGAAATGTCTGGGTTTATCTACTTGAAGAAGCTTATAAGTTTATTAAAAAAAACTTGTACAATGAAAGGGGAGTGGCCAGTTCACCAGCTCAACTTTTCTCTGGTTTGGTCTGGTTTTAGCAAGCAGTCAGTGTTTGAGGCTGTTAGTCAAAGAAACAGCTCCACGTTGATCCTCTCTCTCTCTCCCCTCTGTCTCTGATATCTCTCCCATAAGAACCTGTATTTGATCTCACCTTTTTTACAAACCAGGTGTTTATGGGGATGTTGCAAATATTTGGAACAGCATCATTAAGTTGCAATCGGGTACATTGGATTTTTAAATATTTAAGTTATTCTATATTGTGTTCTCTTTTGTTTGTGTTTCATTTGATAATCATGTAAATAAATTCTGTTTAGTTTAAAACTAAGTGATTAGGATGTCTGCATCCCTCCTGGAATATCCACTGTATACCTGCTTAAAACAACTAGAAAAGTTCGGGTCTGGGCTACTTTCTTGAAATATTTTGAGGAGGTTTGCCCTGGTCAATAATAGATTGGGGGCTCGTCCAAGATTTCTTTTATAGTTCTAATTTGGGATTAGGGTTATTGGACTTGAAGGCAGCGCGTAGCAGGTATTAGTGTCTTTTATTCCGAGTGTTGAATTCAGTTACTTTAAACAGTGCTTGACGTAGTAATCACTCTTTCAGTCACTAAGAATTTTCTGGGGGTGAAAGAAGTGACTTTGGGGGCTTTACAAAAGGTGAATAAGGCCAAGCAGCTGGAATTGGCAGGCAGACTGGAAAGAAGATATGATTACTGCAATAGCTCAGCATTTACATTTGCTCAATACACCATCAGCCATCTTTGGAGATGGCTAATTGTCAATTGAAAATTAAGCAGCTTGAGTTAAAGACAAAAGAAAATAAAAGGGCAAACGAAATGAAACTGTTTGAATTACAATCAAAAGCAGAGGAAAGATAAAGAAAATGAATCGCTTTAACAGAACAAAAAGAAAGAGAGAGAAGAGAGAGAAAAGGAGAGAGATGAAAGGAAGAAAGAGAGAGAATTTGAACTTAAGAAATTGTGACTTAGAGGTTCAAAAATTCCCTTCCTGAAGTAGTGAGAACTCATGTGAAAGAGCAGAGAGTTAAAATGGCAAGATTAGCAACTGAAATGGTTGAGGATTATGAGTTGGTTCATAAATCAAAGTTTGGCTTCCAAAATCAATTTCAATCCGTGAGGGATAGAAACTGGGGAAAAGAGAAACCCTCATGTGGTAGATCTTGGTGAAGATCATAAGGATAACTTACCACACGGTAAAAAAGGAAACCTTTGAAGTGGAAAGAGAAGCTAAAAAGCTCCAGTGTTTTCATTGCAATAAACTCGACCACATGAAATCGCGGTGTTCGTGGGTTCAGAAAAGCACTGGGAAGACAGGTATAGGAAAGCAGGATAAGCCAATGAATTTTGTTGGAATGGTAATGGAAAGTAGATTGGAGGCTAGAAAGTTGTACCAGAATGTACAAGCTGGTCAGAGGTTGGCTAAGGAGGAAGTGCCAGATCTTCTTAAAACATGTACCTGCGAAGGTAAAGATTACTCGCATCGGCCAGGAGCAGCAGGTAAAGTGGTTACACTATTAAAAGATAGAGAGGGGAGATGAGGAAACTAGTGAAGTCAATATTGATGCTGTGTGGTTGGAGGGTCCCAAGGTGGAAGATGAGATGTTCTTCCTCCTGTCATCGGGTGGCTTGGATTTGGTGGTGGAGGAAGACCAGGACTTGCATGTCCTTGGCAGAGTGGGAGGGGGAGTTGAAATGTTTGATGCTTGTGTCCCAGAGATGTTCTCTGAAATGCTCTACAAGTTGGTGTCCTGTCTCCCCAGTGTGGGAGAGACCACATTGAGAGTAACGGACATGGTAGATGAGGGGTTTGGATGTGCAGGAAAATCTCTGCTGGAAGTGGAAGGATCCTTTGGGGCCTTGGATGGAGGTGAGGGGGGAGGTGTGGGTGCAGGTTTTATACCTCTTGTGGTGGCAAGGGAAGGTGTCGGGAGTGGAGGATAGGTTGGTGGGGGGCATGGACCTAACGAGAGAATCACAGAAGAAATGGTCTCTACAGAATGCTGAAAGGAGTGGGGAGGGAAATATATCTCTGGTGATGGGATCTGACTGTAGGTAACAGAAATTGTGGAGAATAATGCGCTATATCTGGACATTAGTAGGGTGGAAGGTGAGTACCAGTGGGGTTCTGTCCCTGTTGCCGTGGGACGGATGGAGTTCAAAGGCGGAGATGTGGGATGTGAAGGAGATATGCTGGAGGGCATTGTGGACCATGTTGGAAGGGCAATTGCTGTCCCTGAAGGAGGGATGTTCTATGGTGGAATTGCTCCTCTTGAGGAGGGAAAGGAATGGGAGTAAGGGATCACGTTTTACAGGAGATGGGGTGGGAGGAGATGTAGTGCAGGTAGCTATGGGAGTTGGTGGGTTTGAAATAGATGTCCATGTTAAGTCAGTAGCCAGAGATAGAGATGGAGCTGTCCAGGAAGGAGAGGTAGTATCTGAGATGGTCCAGGTGAACTTGAGGTCAGGGTGGAATGTGTTAGTGAAGTTGATGAACTATTCAACCTCCTCGTGGGAGCACAAAGCCGCCAATACACCAATGTAGTGGAGGAAAAGGTGGGGGATGGTGCCATTGTAATTGCAGAAGATGGACTGTTCCATGTATCTGACAAAGAGACAGGCATTGCTGGGGCCCATGCAGATGCCCATGGCTACCCCTTTGGTCTGAAGGGAGAGGGAGGATTCAAAGAAGAAATTGTTGAGTGTGAGGACCAGTTCCGTCAATTGAATGAATGTGTCTGTGGAAGGGTATTGGTTGGATCGGCAGGACAGGAAGAAATGGAGGGTTTAGAGACCTTCGCCATGGCAGATAGATGTGTACAGGGGTTGGATGTCATGGATGAAGATGAGGCGTTGAGGGCGGGGGTAACAAAAGTCATGGAGGAGATGGAGGGAATGAGTGGTATCCCAAAAGTATGTGGGGAGTTCCTGGACAAAGGGGGACAGGATGGTGTTGGGATATGAGGTGATACGTTCAGTAAGGCAGGAGCAGGTGGAGACAATGGGTCAACCAGGGTAGTTAGGTTTGTAGATTTTGAGTAAGAGGTAGAACCAGGCAGTGTGGGGTTCCTGGACTATGAGGTTGGACACTGTGGATGGGAGATCCCCTGAGGTGATGAGGTTGTGGATGATCTGGTTTGATGATAAGATGTTTTTCTGCACATCCAAACATCTCATTTACTATGTCTATTGCTCTCGATGTGGTCTCTTCTACACTGGGGAGACAGGACGCCAACTCGCAGAATGTTTCAGGGAATTTCTCTGGGACATATGCACTAAACAACCCCATCAACCCTGTGGCCAACCACTTCAACTCCACCTCCCACTCTGCGAAATACATGCAAGTCCCCGGCCTCCTCCAACACCAAATCCTTGCCACCCAATGACAGGAGGAAGAACACCTCATCTTCCGCCCTGGGACCCTTCAATCACACAGCATCAATGTTGACTTCACCAGTTTCCTTATCTCCCTCCTCTTCAAGCCAGATTCAAACCTCCAACTCGGCACCATACTCTTGAACTGTCCATCTTCCATCCCACCTAACCACTCCATCCTCCACTCTGATCTATCATCATCATCTCCCCACCTGTATCTACCTATCTCCTTCCCACCTACCTTCCCCCCACCCTAACTCTCCTATTTATCTCTTAGCCCCTTTTCCCCCCACATTCCTGATGAAAGGCTTATGCTGAAATGTTGATTCTAGTGCACCTCGGATGCTGCCCGACCAGATTAGAGTCAGGCCTGCCTGCTGACCTGGGAAGTAAAACAGTCCTTGAGCCCAGCATGAAGGACCTCGTTGTGGCAGTTCCTGCTGTGAGACAGGAAGTTAATAACATTGTTACTAAATCATTGGGTGAAATGAGCTGTCACAAATTAGGTGAGGATTTACTGTAATGGTTGATCAAGTCACATTGGAAAGACGGCCAATTGTGGGCTTTCTATAGAAAATGATTGATCCTGTAATCTATACAAGTATCTGGAAAGAGATAACAAATGAGGTATTGTTGATGACTTGTGTAGACATTTTGGGTATAGTTCTGTAGTCATTGATTAGAAAAGATTCAAACAAGTGAACGACATACCACTATTAGGCAGGAATAAGCTGTTCAGGGAATATCTCTGGGACACACGCTCTAAATAACCCCACTGCCCAGTGGCCGACCACGTCAACACCCCCCTCCCACTCCGCCAAGGGCATACAAGCCATGGGCCTCCTCCACCGCCAAATCCTAACCACCCAATGCCTTGAGGAAGAACACCTCATCTTCTGCCTTGGGACCCTTGAACCACACAGCATCAATGTTGACTTCACCTGTTTCCTTATCTTCCCTTATCTCCTGAGTCTGCTGTTTTTTTAAGATTATGTTCTGTTTTTGGCCTCAACTCCATAACCCTCAAATTGCTTTTTAGATGACAAATCTGTCTAACCTCATCACTGGATGTCTACCCTCTCACATTTCCATCACTTCCCAAAATTTTTCATAATTTACAGGCCAACAAATCTAGTTGAAGAGCTAATACTGGAGCAAGCAACCAGTACAGATTTAATGGGTTGGACGGTAACTTTCTGTGCTGTAATTTTGGTTAACCATGTGACAAACTGAGTGATGCAGCTGATTATTGGAGCTTTATGAAGGCAATGGCATGGTAGGTATAACTTTTATTGACTGATCAGCACCAGTCTGGGGCTTCAGCCGTTTGCAGCATCACAGAGCATTGCCATTAATGACCAGGTTACAGTGCTGGAGAAAGGTGCTTGTCTTACAGAGCCTGTGCCTGTGCTGACATTTCATGTATATCCAGAAAACACTTAAACTTCATTCGACCGTAATTTTAAAGCCTCAGATTTGAAAAGTCTAAATATTTTGCTGTTATTACAGTGGAGTGGGAGGTTTGGCAAGAGACTGTGTAATTATAAACTGCTTAGTCTTCCAAGAACGTTCACGTGTTTGGAATCAGCAGAAAATGAGCAGTTTGGATAAAAGACCTAGTGATCATATTATTAAGCAGTATAATTATTTAAGAAAATATATTCCATCATTTTCATATCTCTTATATATCACAAAAAAGTCATTTTGACAAAGGAGGTTACCGATTGTTTAAACAAAGAGATGAAGGGTAAATATAAAGAAGAAATGCTTGTGGTAATGAGTAAATAAAGAGGCATAAATACGAGAGACAGAGAGAGAAAGCAGAGATACAAAGACTTCGAAATACAGGAAATGAGAGACATGGAGACACAGTGAAACAGAGATCTGTATTGAAGGGTAGCAGAGAAAGAAAGGGAGTAATAGTTCATACAGAGCTGCTGTGAAGAAAGTACTGCCAATTTGAAGATGGGAGACAGGAAGAAGTCAATGAGCAGAAGGTGGTGCTTGTACGACTATTCCCAATTTTGGAACCTTTTATGGCCTCATTCCAAGAATTTCCAGGACTTCCTCTTCATCATGTACAAAAGGTCCCAAATGAGTACTGTTACCCCCATTGTTCCCATCTGCTCTGGGTTAACCTAACATATAAGAACTGCAGAGTTTTTATCAGATCCTTTGGTTGTGGGATCACATAGCTCTGTCTCTCACATGCTGGTTGGCATGAAATGGTCCTGAGCTGTAGCTTCACCAGGTGACATCTCATTTTTAGGTATGGCCCCAAATAACTCTTCCAGGTGAAGGAGTATTTCAATTGTATCATTTTCTGTTTTAATTTCAGATTTCTGGTTTTTGCAATATTTTGTTTTTTTAGTTCAGTGAAGAGTCCTAGGGAGCTGAGAAAGTAGTTTGTTGAAGCAAGCCATGAGGAGTTTGGACAAAGCCTGCATGCATTAGTACTTCAGTCCAACAGAGAGAGTTTGAGCTGAAAAGCTCATAAGCAGTAATTGTTTGATACAACTGACAGTCAGTGTAAAATCTTAAAGGCTCGTTGAATCTAACTACCAGTGGACAGACTACAGGGGAGCGTAATTGACCAGAAAGTTAAAAATCACACGACACCAGGTTATACTCCAACAGGCTTATTTGGAAGCACTAGCTTTCGGAGCCCTGCTCCTTCATCAGGTACAGCACTCTGAAAGCTAGTGCTTCCAAATGAACCTGTTGAACTATAGCCTGATGTTGTATGATTTTTAATTTTGTCCACCCCAGTCCAACACTGGCTCTTCCACCTCATGACCTGAAAGGGAGCAGTCAGTGAGACAGTCTATGATGGAGTGATTCTGGAAAGGGAGGTTTAAGGCCAGAACCACAAAAGTGAAGAATTATGTACGATTTCTTTTGAAGTTTAATGAAATTTGATGACCCACCTCATTAACGTCTGGTAGCAATTGCTGAAAAATCCATGGGATTTGTCCTGATTGTATTTGTTGTTTGATGTGCACTGTGGGGTGTTTGATCCCAAGCTGTTATACATATTTACCGCAATCTTAATCCTGGATGTATGCGCATTGTAAATTGTATTTATGTGCTAATATCAAAAATCTATCATTGATTTGTTCAAAACTGTGAAGTCTTGCAGCTTATTCACTTAATAAATCCCCTAGAATGCACATTTGGTCTGCTTTAAAAATAGAATAGTCAGATTGTTACTTAAATTGACCCTTTTGGCCAATTGTTTTGGTTAAAACAAAGACCTCAAATACAAAGCAAAGGAATTTGGCTGAACATACATGAAACTTATCACCTCCAATGTGTTTATCATTTTCAATTTAAAAATAAATTGATAATGGAATGAGGGCATTGAAGGTTGGGACAGCATTTGTTGTTCGTCTCTGGGCATCAAAAGGGTGTGAGGACTTTGTAGAGGGTTCAGAAGATATTTTCAGGGAATTTCCATGGTTCCAGGGATCAGGAATTACAGAGAAGATAGAGTTGCCCTCCTAAGAGTCAAGAAGCCCAAGAGATTTGATGGAAATGCATAAAACAATGGGTTTAAATAGAATGAACAGAAACTGTTTCTGGTGGTCGAAGGATTGATAACCAAATGGCCCAGGTGTACCTTAGTTAATTAATTAGTTTAAATTCTGACAAAGGGTCACTAGCCTTGAAACACTAACTTAGATTTCTCCCCACAGATGCTGCATGATCCACTGATATTTTCCAACAATTTCTGTGAAGATGTCTGAGAGAGTTTACAAGAAGAGTTCCAGCAATGAGGAATTTCAGTTCTGACGCTAGATTGGGACTGCTGGCACTGATCTTCTTGGAGGAGACTAAGTAGAGATCTAATTGAACCATTCAAAATCACCTTGGGTCTGGATAGAATAAATAGGGAGAGAACAGTGAGGACATTAAGAACAAGACAACACAGATTTGAAGTGACACGTTAAAGAAATAAACGCGGTAAGAGGAATAGATTTTTCACACAGTGCGTGGTTCGGGTCTGGAATACACTGTCTGAGGGCAGAGTCAATTGAGGCATTCATAATGTTATTAGACAGTTATTTGACAAGCAACAATACGTAGGTTTGTGGGGAGAAGGCAGGAGAATAGCATTAAGTGAATTGCTCATTTTGGAGACATGGCACTGTTTCATAGATCATAGAATCCTGATAGTGTGGAAACAGGCCATTTGGCACAACAAGTCTACATTGACCCTCCGAAGAGTATCCCACCCAGACCCATTCCCTTACCCTATTACTCTACATTTCCCCTAACTAATGCACCTAACCTCCATATCCGTGAACACTATGGGCAATTTAGCACAGCCAATTCACTTAACCTGCCACATCTTTGGACTGTGGGAGGAATCCAGAGCACCCGGAGGAAACCCATGCAGACACGGGGAGAACGTGCAAACTCCACACAGACAGTTACCCAAGGTTGGAATCAATCCTAGGCCCTGCCGCTGTGGGGTAGCAATGCTAACCACTGAGCTGCCCTGAAAGTGTTTCAATGGGTCTAATCCTTCATCTGTGCTGTAACAATTCAGATGTTATTGCTTTTTTCTTTTTAAGTCAGCTCAGGTACTAACCAATCAGGGCCAAAGTGTGTTTATGAGGATTGTTGCAAATATTGGGAACAGCATCATTAAGTTGACATGATCTGTTGAGTTTTCGGATGGTCATTACTCTGCATTTGGCTCTCTTTTGTTTGTGTTTCATTCAGTAATCTTGTAAATAAATTCTATTTTGTTTAAGACTACGTGGTTTGACTAACTGAGATCTAGGAGCAAGAGAAGGCCGTCTGGCCCTTTGAGATGATCCGCCATTCAATAAGATGATGGCAGCTCCACTTAACCTGCCTTCTCACCGTAACCCTTAGTTTTTTTTGAACAATAAAGTAATTATCATGAATATTTGTGTTACAGCTGCTTAAAGCAACTAGCAGAGTGGGTCTGGCTTGGTCCATTACAGAATGGGGGCTCTTTGCAGGATTTGTTCTATAGTTCCAATTGGGATTAAGTTTGTTGGACTTGAAGGCTGCAAATGGTAGGTGCTAGTGTCTTTTTTTCTGGGTGTTGAATTCGGTTGGTTTAAGCAGTGACTCTTTCAGTCACCAAGAGTTTTCTGAGGGTGGAAGAAGTGACTTTGTGGACTTTACAAAAGGCCAAGCAGCTGGAATCGGCAGGTAAGCTGGAGCGGGAGCTGCCTCCTTCAGGAAGGAAAGGAAATGTAATTACAGCAATAGCTCAACATTTAAATTTGCTGGAAATGCCATCAGAACTTTTAGAGATGGCTAAAATTCAATTGAAAATGAAGCAGCCTGATTTAGAGGCAAAAGACAAAGAATTATGATTAAAAGCAGAGGAACGAGAAAAAGAGAGAGATAAGAGAGACAAAAGGAGAGGAAAGGAAGAAAGAGAGAGAATTTGAACTTCAGAAATTGGCACTTAAACAGGAAAGTCAGATTAAAAGGATGGAGATGAAGGCTGAAGGTAAACTTAGCGAAGAAGAGAGTGAGGATGAGCAAACCCATGGTAGCCAAAGGCCTGGTGAGAAACTGTTTAAATATATTCAAGCATTGCCTCAAGTTAATGAGAAGGCTGTGGAAGTCTTTTTCATGTCATTTGAAAAGGTGGCTAAACAAATGCATTGGCCAATGACCATGTAAGTTTTGTTGATCCAAACAAAACTTGTAGGCAGATCTAGCGAGGTATTCGCATCACTATCAGAGGGAGGTATCTGAGGTGTACGAGGAGGTGAAGAAAGCCATTTTAAGCGCCAGAAGCTGACAGACGATGTTTCAGGAATCTAAGGAGGGACCCTGGTCAAACTTACATTGAGGAGCACAAAGTGAGGACTGCAGATGCTGCAGACTAGAGTTGAAAAGTGTGGTGCTGGAAAAGCGCAGCAGGCCAGGCAGCATCCGAGGAGCAGGAGAATCGACGTTTCGGGCATAAGCCCTTCTTCAGGAATGAGGCTGGTGTGCCAAGCGGGCTGAGATAAAAGGTAGGGTAGGGGAATTTGGGGGACGGGTGCTGGGAATACGATAGGTGGAAAGAGGTGAGGGTGAGGGTGATAGGCTGGAGAGGGGGTGGG
>NC_057745.1:34233453-34246965 GCF_004010195.1 Chiloscyllium plagiosum
GGTGTGGATCTGACGAGGGAGTCACGGAGGGAGTGGTCTCTCCGGAACGCTATAGGGGAGGGGAGGGAAATATATCCCTGGTGGTGGGGTCTGTTTGGAGGTGGCGGAAATGATGGAGGATGATACGATGTATCCAGAGGTTGGTGGGGTGGAAGGTGAGGACCAGTGGGGTTCTGTCCTGCATTGAGTTTGAAAGGATCAAACAAAGTAATTTTGATAGGTGGATAAGGACATTATAAATAGAGCACACCGATGACACTCTTAGATGATTATTTTGGAAGAATTCAAAAATTCACTTCGTGAAGTAGTGAGAACTCATGTGGAAGAGTAGAGAGTTAAAACAGCAAGATTAGCAGCTGAAATGGCTGATGATTATGAATTGGTTCATAAATCAAAGTTTGACTTCCAAAATGAATTTCAGTTCATGAGGGATAGAAGGTGGGAAAAAGAGAATTCCTCATGTGGAAAGGGAAAAGTAGATCTTGGTGAAGACCATAAGGATAACTTACCTCATGGTAAAATAAGAAACCCTGGAAGGGGAAAGAGAAATTAAAAAGCTCTGGAGCTTTTCACTGTGATAAAGTGGGCCACATGAAGTCACAATGTTGGTGTGTTAAGAAAAGCACTGGGAAGACAGGTGTAGAAAAGCAGGATAAACCAATGAATTTTGTTGGAGTGGTAGTGGAAAGCACAGGGGAGGCTAGAAAGCTGCACCAGAATGCACAACTTGGTCAGAGGTTGGTTAAGGAGGAAGTTCCAGATCTTCTTAAACCATATACCTATGAAGGTAAGGTTTACTCGCATCGGCCAAGAGCATCAGGTAAAGAGGTTACAATATTAAGAGACACAGGATCCTTTTAGATTAGATTAGATTACTTACAGTGTGGAAACAGGCCCTTCCGCTCAACAAGTCCACACTGACCCTCCGAAGAACAACTCATTCCCCTACATTTACCCCTTCACCTAACACTACGGGCAATTTAGCATGGCCAATTCACCTAACCTGCACATTTTGGACTGTGGGAGGAAACCGGAGCATCCGGAGTAAACCCACGCAGACAATGTGCAAACTCCACATAGACAGTTGCCCGAGGCTGGAATTGAACCTGGGTCTCAGGCGCTGTGAGGCAGTAGTGCTAACCACTGTGCCACCGTGCCACCCATCAATCTTTAATGTTGAAAGATGAGGAGATATGTATTTCTGAAGGACTGTTGTCAGAAAAGGTACTAGTAACAGGAATTCAGGGTTCAATTATGTAGAGTGAGGTTAAAGTGTCCAGTGAAGAGTGAGGAAGTCATGGTAGAAGTACAGGACAAACTCTCAGCTCCAGGAATACAATTTGTCCTTGCTAATGATATAACTAGTTCACAGGTAGTAGTGCTGCCTACTGTGGTTGAAAAGCCAGTGGAAACTCAGGCAACTGAAGTATTGTAGATCACATGTCCTGGGAATTTTCCAGACAGTGTGGTAATGTGGTCACAAAGTCACCAGTTGAAACAGGAGAGATCAGAGAGTACAGATAAGAAAGGTGAAGTGGAATAAGTAGAGACCATGTTTGATCAGGTGATTGAGACAAACCAGGAACAGATAGATGTCAAAGCAGACATCTTTAGCTCAGATAAATTAACTAAGTTACAGCAGAAGGATGAAATTTAAACTAATTGTATCAAAAGGCATTCAAAGAAAAGGTATCCCTGAATGTTATTATCTTAAAAACGATGCGAGGAAATGGACACCTTTGCATTTTCAGGCAGATGAGAAATAGGCAGAAGTTCAACAAGTTGTATTGCCAGGGGGTTATAGAAAGGAGGTGTTGTTGGTGGCGCATGAGCTACCACTAGGGGGTCACTGGGAATATAGAACATAGAACAACACAGTGCAGAACAGGCCCTCTGGCCCTCGATGTTGCGCCGACCCATGAACTATTCTCAGCTCGTCCCCTTACACTATCCCATCATCATCCCTGTGCTTATTTAAGGATTCTTTAAATCTCCCTAATGTGGCTGAGTTAACTACATTAGCAAGTAGGGCATTCCACACCCTTACCACTCTGAGTAAAGAACCTGCCTCTGATATCTGTCTTAAATCTATCACCCCTCAATTTGTAGTTATGCCCCCTCGTACAAGCTGACATCACTGTCCTCGGAAAAAGACTGTCACTGTCTACCCTATCTAATCCTCTGATCATCTTGTATGTCTCTAACAAATCCCCTCTTAGCCTTCTTCTTTCCAATGAGAACAGACCGAAAACTCTCAGTCTTTCCTCATAAGACCTTCGGCTCCGGACCTCAATCCCTCTACGAATGAAACTTAACACACCATATGTCTTCTTAACAGCACTATCAACCTGGGTGAAAACTTTTGGTGAATCATGTACATGGACTCCAAGATCCCTTTGCACATCCACACTACCAAGAATCTTTCCATTGACCCAGTACTCTGCCTTCCTGTTATTCTTCCCAAACTGCATCACCTCACATTTAGCTGCATTAAACTCCATTTGCCACCTCTCAGCCCAATTCTGCAGTTTATCCAAGTACCCCTGCAACCTGTAACATTCTCCCACACTGTCCACTACTCCACCGACTTTAGTGTCAACTGCAAATTTACTAATCCATCCACCTATGCCTGTGTCTAAGTCATTTATAAAAATGACAAACAGCAGTGGTCCCAAAACAGATCCTTGTGGCACACCACTAGTAACTGGACTCCAGGCTGAATATTTTCCATCAACCATCACTCGTTGCCTTCTTACAGAAAGCCAGTTTCTAATCCAAATTGCTAAATCATCCTTAATTCCATGCCTCTGCATTTTCTCCAACAGCCTACCATGTGGAACCTTATCAAAAGCGTGATTAGGAATGAGAAAAACTCAAGCTATAATATAAAAACATTTTTACTGGCCTGGACTACATGAGGATGGAGTTGAATTTTGCCAAAAGTGTCTTACATGTCAGGTGATTGGAAAACCACAGGCAGTAATAAAACCCACACCTTTAATACTTATTCCTGTATTTAAGGAACCTTTTAAAGAGTCATAACTGACCCTTACCTGAAACAAAAATTTGGAATCAATATTTGTTAACAATAATGGATGTGTACACAAGATTTCCAGAGGCTATCCCATTATGCAATATCATAGCTAAAGGAATGTAGAGGAATTACTCAAATTTTTCACTAGACACGGACTACCCAGAAAGATACTATCAGATCAAGGGTCAAACATTACATCAAAATTATTCAAGGAAGTTATGGATAGCTTAGGAATAAAACAATTCAAATCTACTGTGTACCATCCAGAATCACAGGGACCACTACAAAGGTGGCATCAGACATCATAGACCATGTCGAGGGCGTATAGTCATAACAACCCAGTTGATTGGGATAAGGGAATTGCATTTGTGCTTTTTGCGATCAGAGATGCACCAAATGAATCGACCAAATTCACTCCATTTGAATTAGTTTTTGGGCATGACGTATGAGGACTGCTAAAATTTACAAAGGAGAAATCGATATGTAAGAGACCACGTAATTGAACTACGTAGTCAAATTTTCAGGAACAATTAAATGGAACGCGGGAGTTGGCTAGACATCATTTAAAAGTATCACAGCATATAATGAACAGGAAGCAGACACAAAATCAAAAACTCGCAATTTTGCTCTCGGAGATAAAGTGTTAGTATTACTTCCAGTGATAGGTGAACCTTTTAAAAACAATGTTTAGTGAACCTTATGAAGTCGAAAGGAAATTGACTGAGGTGAACTACTTGATAAGGAGCTGAAAACAGCTAGGAGAACGTGAGGACTGCAGCTGCTCAATCTGCAGTCCTCATTTTCTCCTAGTTGGATCTGCAGTCCTCACTTTCTCCTAGTTTGATCTGCAGTCCTCACTTTCTCCTAGTTGGATCTGCAGTCCTCACTTTCTCCTAGTTGGATCTGCAGTCCTCATTTTCTCCTAGTTGGATCTGCAGTCCTGACTTTCTCCTAGTTGGATCTGCAGTCCTCATTTTCTCCTAGTTGGATCTGCAGTCCTCATTTTCTCCTAGTTGGATCTGCAGTCCTCACTTTCTCCTAGTTGGATCTGCAGTCCTCACTTTCTCCTAGTTGGATCTGCAACTGCAGTCCTCACTTTCTCCTAGTTGGATCTGCAGTCCTCACTTTCTCCTAGTTTGATCTGCAGTCCTCACTTTCTCCTAGTTTGATCTGCAGTCCTCACTTTCTCCTAGTTTGATCTGCAGTCCTCACTTTCTCCTAGTTTGATCTGCAGTCCTCACTTTCTCCTAGTTTGATCTGCAGTCCTCACTTTCTCCTAGTTTGATCTGCAGTCCTCACTTTCTCCTAGTTTGATCTGCAGTCCTCACTTTCTCCTAGTTTGATCTGCAGTCCTCACTTTCTCCTAGTTTGATCTGCAGTCCTCACTTTCTCCTAGTTTGATCTGCAGTCCTCACTTTCTCCTAGTTTGATCTGCAGTCCTCACTTTCTCCTAGTTGGATCTGCAGTCCTCACTTTCTCCTAGTTTGATCTGCAGTCCTCACTTTCTCCTAGTTTGATCTGCAGTCCTCACTTTCTCCTAGTTTGATCTGCAGTCCTCACTTTCTCCTAGTTTGATCTGCAGTCCTCACTTTCTCCTAGTTTGATCTGCAGTCCTCACTTTCTCCTAGTTTGATCTGCAGTCCTCACTTTCTCCTAGTTTGATCTGCAGTCCTCACTTTCTCCTAGTTTGATCTGCAGTCCTCACTTTCTCCTAGTTTGATCTGCAGTCCTCACTTTCTCCTAGTTTGATCTGCAGTCCTCACTTTCTCCTAGTTTGATCTGCAGTCCTCACTTTCTCCTAGTTTGATCTGCAGTCCTCACTTTCTCCTAGTTTGATCTGCAGTCCTCACTTTCTCCTAGTTTGATCTGCAGTCCTCACTTTCTCCTAGTTTGATCTGCAGTCCTCACTTTCTCCTAGTTTGATCTGCAGTCCTCACTTTCTCCTAGTTTGATCTGCAGTCCTCACTTTCTCCTAGTTTGATCTGCAGTCCTCACTTTCTCCTAGTTTGATCTGCAGTCCTCACTTTCTCCTAGTTTGATCTGCAGTCCTCACTTTCTCCTAGTTTGATCTGCAGTCCTCACTTTCTCCTAGTTGGATCTGCAGTCCTCACTTTCTCCTAGTTGGATCTGCAGTCCTCACTTTCTCCTAGTTGGATCTGCAGTCCTCACTTTCTCCTAGTTGGATCTGCAGTCCTCACTTTCTCCTAGTTTGATCTGCAGTCCTCACTTTCTCCTAGTTGGATCTGCAGTCCTCACTTTCTCCTAGTTGGATCTGCAACTGCAGTCCTCACTTTCTCCTAGTTGGATCTGCAGTCCTCACTTTCTCCTAGTTGGATCTGCAGTCCTCACTTTCTCCTGCTTGATAAGGACTCCAGGCAAAAAGAAGTCTCACAGAGTCTGTCATGAGAATATGCTCAAAAGGTATTTTGACAGGGGAGGAAAGCCTATTATTAGTTACAACACAGGGAGGAACAAGTTCAGAGGATTCTGAATTGGACATTCCTCAAATTAACTTGGACAATGAGGAAGTTGTCAAAAATTGGGATAAATTATTGATTACCTTTCAGAGGAAAATTGAAATTATTTGAAACTATTGTTACTATCACATGGGGAGATATTTGGAAATAAGCTGGGAAGTACTAACCTAATTATGCATGACGTAGATTTAGGAGATGCTGTTCTGATCAACAACATCCTTATAGGCATAACCCTCTAAAGTTGGCATAGGTTCAAAAGGAGATTGAACACATGTTCCAAGATGACATAATTGAAGTGAGTTACAGTGACTGGAGCTCACCCGGAGTAATGGTGCCAAAACCAGATGGTTCCCAATGGGTATGTGTGGACTATCGCAAAGTCAATGCAGTTTCAAAGACTGATGACATCCAATTTCATGTTTGGAAGACTGTGTTGAGAAGGTGGGACAAGCAACTTATATTTCTAAGTTAGACTTTCTCAGAGGATACTGGCAGGTACCTTTGTCAGAAGCAGCAAATGCTATTTCGGTTTTCTTAATGCCGAATAGGCTGTATCAGTTTAAAGTCATGCCATTGGTATTACAGATGTGCTGGCTACATTTCAGAGACTAACCAATAAAGTAATTGCCAGACTACCCAACTGTGTCGTATATACAGATGACCTGGTGATTTTCAGTTACACATGGAAGGAACATTTGCACCATTTATCAGACTTGTTCAATCGACTTTATCAGGTTTGTGATAAACTTGGCTAAAAGTGAATTTGCAAAAGCCCAAGTCACCTTCCTGGGCCATGTTTTTGGACATGGACAAGTGGCCCCATGGGGATGTAAAAACAAAAGCAATTGGGGAGTTTCCCATACCATTGACAAAAAACACAGTGTGGAAACAGGCCCTTCAGCCCAACAAATCCACACCGACCCTCCGAAGAGCAACCCACCCAGACCCATTCCCCTACATTTTACCCCTTCACCAAACACTACGGGCAATTTAGCATGGCCAATTCACCTAACCTGCACATTTTTAGATTGTGGGAAGAAACCAGAGTACCCGGAGGAAACCCACGCAGACACTGGGAGAATGTGCAAACTCCACACAGACAGTTGCCTGAAGCGGGAACAACCTTGGTTATCCGAATATTGGATTATCCGAAGATGATATTCAAGTTCTGCAAAAGCGTTACATCAATGAGGTAAATGTATTCGATTTACCTGGACTGAAGAACATGAGAAAATGCTGGCAAAAACAAAGAAACATAAGCACCTCAAGCAATAGCGACTGGATACTTTTACATAAGGGTTGGTTATACAGCTCATTGCAAAAGTGCGTGCTTTATTACTGTCACTTTACCGGACCATTCATGAAAAAACTGGCAGAGAAAGTAAACGCATGCGTGAGGCGCTGCTTCTGTCTTTCTATTGCAACATTGAGCTCCCGGAAACTGACAAATGCCCTTGTGATCGTGGAAGCTGTTTGGGACCTTGTTTAATGCTGGGATTTCCATATTTATGTAATGGTTAGGGTTTAGTCCTTCTCAGTTTAACCTGCAATTTGCAGAATGCAAAGATTAATTTGCTTAAATAGCAGACTTATCAAAATTATAGATTTAAACAAACTCTCCGGTAGAGTACAGCGCTAGATCAGTATGGCATCTTCGTTTACAATCAGATCAGTTATCTGAACAAAATACTCCCCACCCATCTCATTCAGATAATCGAGGTTGTTCCGTACTATAGTTCCTGGGATTGAGTGGATTTTATTGAAAATTTGCACCAGCTTTTATCAGTATGGCTGCCCCACTCACTGAACCGCTAAAGAAAGGCAAGAACTTTCAGTGAACAGCAGACTGTCAGAAGGCATTGACAGCCTGAAAGCCTGTTATTAACATGGCCCAGGAAAGTGACTTGGGCCTTGACAAATTCACTTTTAACCAAGTTTATCTGCCTTCTAAAGTCGATCAAACAAGTCTGATATATACTGTAAATGTTCCCTCTGTGTATGACTAAAAATCACCAAGTCATCTGTATATATGGCACAGTTGGGTTGTCTGGCAGTTACTTTATTGGTTAGTCTCTGAAAGCTGTGTTAACTACTCATCAGTATTAGCCACAGCTAATTATGCAAAGCCATTCGAGGTGGTTATTCATGTAAGTGATGTGGGTGTCGGTGCTGTGCTCTTGCAAGAAGACGAGAAAATACCTATTGGGTATTTCTCGAGGAAGTTGAACACTTGTCAGCAGAAATATTAAACAGTTGAAAGAGGACTCCAAGCTTGGTGTTGGCGCTACAATATTTCAATGCTTATGTTACCAGTGATGTATCTGAGACAATCATACACACTGATCATAAATTTCACCACAAACTTCAATAGTTTAAGAACAAAAATGCCGGAGTGTTTAGATGGAGCCTGTTGTTATAGCCATTCAATTTGAAAATTGTGCATGTGGCATGACTAGAAATTATGATTGCCAATGCACTGTCAAGGCTTGAATGAAAAAAGGAGGGGTTCGGTGGCAGGAGTAAAACGGACTGAAACAGAATGTAGTTGTACATGTTTATAGTCAATGTAATATATATGTGTGCTGTACAGCACTAACAATTTAGGATTAAGGGGTTTTAAAATGAAGCCATCTTTGGATATTGATGGTTCCTTTTTTAAAGGGAGGAAGTGTGACAATGCTGCTCCTTAAACAAGGTTGTGTTGACCATGGCTTTTGTTTTCAGAGAGATCGTAAACGACACAGACTCTGCAAAGTCTGGAGGTGAAGGGTTTTAGGGCCAATTTGATTATAGCTAACAGATACTGCCTCAGGCAGAAGGCTTTTAAGTTTTAAATAAAACACTTGTACAATGAAAGGGGAATGGCCAATTCTCCCAGCTCAGCTTTTCTCTGGTTTGGTTTGGTGTCTAGCAGTAATGTGGACAAGCTGCTGGACCCAAAGAAGCGAGTCCAGATGGATCCTCCTTTCTCTCCAGTGTCTCTCCTGTATTTGATTTTACCTTTTGTGCCAAAGTGTGTTTCTAGAGATTGATGTTGTTTTTGGATCGTTGTTGTTCTGTATTTGGTTCTCTTTTGTTTGTGTTTCATTTGGTAATCTTGTAAATAAATTGTTTTGTTTCAGACTACATGGTTTGACCAACTGCATCCCTCCTGGAATATCCACTCTGCACCTGCTTAAAACAACTAGAAAACTTAGGGTCTAGGCTACTTTCTTGAAATGTTTTGAGGGGGTCTGGCCTGGTCCATAACAGTGTCCTACCAATTAAATCATCAAGGTGTACAATGTGCCTGACTCACAGCTATTCTAAACTAAGTTATTTCCCTGTTAAAGTTATTCTTTAGCAAATAGCAAAGAAAACTAGATCACTCATCACTATTATGCAATTTAACTGATACCTCTTTAAAACCACACACACACACATTAATTTACTGATATGACAGACAAAAAGGTGACAGCTTGACAATAGTACTACTGGTGGAAGAATGAAGGCAGGGATAAACAGATTCTGTTGTTCAAGAGTCCAGAATGTAAGGGTGAGATAAGCTGTTTCTTATAGTACTTTTGGAGTTTTTTGTGATGATGGTACTTGTTGTCAACAGACCAATGTTTGATTTGTGATTTAATAGCTGACTGATTGGGTGGACCTAGAATGTTTTCTTACAGTCTTCCAGTTTTAACTTTTTCATTCATAGAGGGAGATGGAGAAGGATGTGTCTTGCTTGCTGTCTTCTGGCTGTCTCTGACTACACTGCACTGTCAGGTGTGCAACAAACTGCAGCTGGACCAATCCAAAGGATTAGACAGTTTTTCCCTTAACTCAAAGACCCCTAATATCGCTTTGTCTTAAAGCATTTACCACTGCTCCAAAATAAAAACAATTTTCTACAGCTAACATATACACCCCGAAATCTGACTTCATCTTTAAGGTGCAAAAGCTCACCTGGTTCTTTTAGCTACGTACATGTCTCACTTCAAAAAGTAGTCCCTTCCAGAACGGGCACTATCACATAAGATGACCTCCCTATTACCACTCTACTTCATGACAAGATTTTAAAATTTACCAAACCTTTGCTTCTCTTTTTCATTTTGAAAACTACATGGTTGTATTAACAAGATGACTCAAATAAAATTTGAGTCATCTTGTTAATACAACCATGTAGTAATCGTATGTGACAGATTTTGTCTACAAAATACTAACCGTTAGTTACACTGCAGACATGACATACATACAATTTTATATCTCCTCCAGCAATGTTTTTCAATCTGGGTTCCTTTCCACTTGTTGGGATACTTCCTATTTTAATGTGGTTTATATCTTCAAATTCTGATCCCATTTCTGCTTCTTGGAGCTATGTTTGGCTGCCCTACTCCTGCCAACTTCATTCAAATCATCCTTATCAGTATTGGTTAACCTCTCAGAATTAACATTGGTTCTGGCTTTTGTTCTGATGGAATTTTGCAGGTTTCCTTCCAGCTACACTGGTCCTAATGTCCCAAGACCTTCCCTCCCTACCAATCCTCAGCCAACTGCACGATCATCCTGTTTCTATACTCAATAGCACATAGTACTGGGATAAAGCTGAGGTTAGTAACTTTGCGATTTTTTTTCAAATCTTTTTGTGACTCCTGAAACTCTGCTTAAACCTTTGCTCCCTCTGTTCTCTAGTTCCAACATCAGCCATGTCTTCTATCTGTTCCTCTCTCCCTCACAGGGTGTCCTGTACCAGCTCAGTGATACCCTTTACGCTGGCACCAGGACAACGTGCCACTCAGGAATCACGCCTGCGATGACAGAAACACCTACCACTTTCCCTAACTCCTGTATCACTTGATTCAGCTGCATTCCTGTTCTTCCTTTATACCTCCTTGGAATCTTCCTGGTTTTCACATATGAGACTGAGTAGCAATGGGTCTGGGTAGCCTTGCATTATATGTGCCTTCCTCTTGTCTTGTCTGGAGGTCAACCAATTTCTTCACCTCCTGTACCTTTTGTAATTGTGGGGTGACCTTGTCCTGGAATGAGCTTTTAGGAAAATTCGGAGACTCCCTGATGCATTGCAGTGAGTCCACCTGCTCCTCAGGCTCCAAGACTTGGAGCTTTCACTCAAACAATTGGCAATTCTTCCCATATACATGGTCGAGTGTCCCACATAAACATCATGTCTATGCACATCACCAGAAATATAACCAGCTTTACTGTTACATGTATTCAAATGAGTACAGTGAAAAGTGTATAAGTTGCCGCTTACAGTGCCATCTTAGTACAGGCCTTCAATTAGAGTTCATAAAAAAGAGATGTTAAAAAGTCCAGCATTGCAGATTTTAGGAATAATTTATAAAATGGAGAAAATGTTCAGTACAATGGGTTTCCAATCCAGTCCATGAATGGCACCTAGTCTTCCGTCTACACCAGATGGGCCGCTGGCAGATCGTCACCCAGGGCCGAGAGACCGCCATGCTGGGCCAGAATGCCTCTCCAGGCAAGATGACACTTGGTCAGGTTTGAGTGGAGGCTGGGAGATCAAATGGTGGGAGCTCCATAGCTGCAAGTGTGAGGCTGGGAGTTCTGAGACCTCGAGGTTGGAGACCACAAGTCCAAGGCTGTGGCCGGGAGGTCAGAGGCCTTGACGCACTGATGCTGCAGGGTTAGAGGCCGGGAGGTCAGAGGCCATCTCGCACTGATGCTGCGGGGTTAGAGGCCGGGAGGTCAGAGGCCATCGCGCACTGAGGCTGTGGGGTTGGAGGCCGGGAGGTCAGAGGTCATGACGCACTGAGGCTGTGGGGTTAGAGGCCAGGAGGTCAGAGGCCATGACACACTGAGACTGGGAGATGGGAGGTTGGAGGTCGAAGGTCAGGAGGTCCAAGGCTGAGAAGAGCAGAGAGAAAAAACAAAACAAGAGAGAAAGCTAAAGAAAAGGAAAGGACAGAGTGTACGAGGTTCTGGCTGAAGCATCTAACTCTGCCATCACCTTTAATCAGATTTTGGGTGATATTTAATCCACTGCCTTCAAAATAATTCACAACTGAAAATTGATCCAGAATGATGAGAACAAAGCTACAAAGCTAATGATTTAAGACGCTGAAGCATAAAAATCAGAGACCACTAAAATAATATAATATTAAAGATGCCAAAACTAACAAAACTCTCTGAAATCAATGGATTGATACGTATCAAAATAATTAGCAAGTTTAAAAGTGTTCTTATTATCTCCTGGCTTTCGATAAACCTCCAATTAAATGAAACAAACTAGCACTCACTTGTTACCCAACAATCCCTTATTCTATGGCAACTTCTTCACTTTTCCATTTCTTTCTGAATTTTCCACGCGAATGCGGGCTCTGACTCCACTTATCTTTAGACTTGATTTCTCCATTCTCATCAGTCCTATGTTCAGACAACTCTCCTGTTTTCATCTGTTGGCCTCTTGAATTGTTTCCCATTAGTTCTAAACTCCAGGAAAGAAGGACTGCTTTTCCCACCTTTGACAATCAGCAATGACAACTTACATTCAATAACAAGTAAAAACATAATAAAACAGCCGAGGCACTTCAAGTGAACATTATAAAGAATATTTGACATAATGTTTAATCAGTGAAATAATTTTTTCCAAGTGACCTAGAGAAGGAGAGAGAGAGATAGAGGGGTGGAGATTGTCAGGAAGGACATTCCAGAATTTAAGACCTCAGTAGCTGAAGGAACAGTTCAGGAACAGGGAAGTGTGAGCCCAAAATCAGAGGGGCTCTCGGTGACGCTGCTGGGACTGAAACAGTGCTGGGTCTCTGATCGTCAAGCAGCTTTCTGAAGATTCATATCCCTTAAGACCCGCTGAGCCCAATGAAAGGCCAGTCAATTGTGCCAAGGTTCCTGAAAGTAGTCATGGTGAACTGGCTCCCACCTTTGTGGCCAGTGGCTGAGGTTTGTGATTTATGTTTTTAATAATTCAGTCCAATATCTCACAAGGCAAGTAGTCAATCCAGGGAACAGATTTGTTAAGGAAATGATGCTCCCAGATGTGTGAATTCATTCAAAGTACATGTTTATTTCAGAAAAGGTTCGATAAGGTTCCCCACAATAGGCTATTGTAGAAAATGCGGAGGAATGGGATTGTGGGAGATATAGCAGTTTGGATCAGTAATTGGCTTGCTGAAAGAAGACAGAGGGTGGTGGTTGATGAGAAATGTTCATCCTGGAGTCCAGTTACCAGTGGTGTACCGCAAGGGTTGGTGTTGGATCCACTGCTGTTCGTCATTTTTATAAACGATCTGGATGAAGGCTTAGAAGAGTGGGTTAGTAAATTTGCAGACAACAGTAAGGTCGGTGGTGTTGTGGATAGTGACAAAGGATGTTATAGGTTGCAGAGAGCTGTACACCGTGGGCGGCACAGTGGCAGGGGTGGCACGGTGGCACAGTGGTTAGCATTGCTGTCTCACAGTGCCAGAGACCCGGGTTCAATTCCTGCCTCAGGTGACTGACTGTGTGGAGTTTGCACATTCTCCCCGTGTCTGCGTGGGTTTCCTCCGGGTCCTCCCACAGTCCAAAAATGTGCAGGTTAGGTGAATTGGCCATGCTAAATTGCCTGTAGTGTTAGGTGAAGGGGTAAATGTGTCTAGGTGGGTTGCGCTTCGGTGGGTCAGTGTGGACTTGTTGGGCCGAAGGGCCTGTTTCCACACTAAGTAATCTAAGTATAGCTGGGCTGACAGGTGGCAAATGGAGTTTAATGCGGACAAGTGTGAGGTGATTTACTTTGGTCGGAGTAACCGGAATGCAAAGTACTGGGCTAATGGTAAGATTCTTGGTAGTGTAGATGAGCAGAGAGATCACGGTGTCTAGGTACACAGGTCCTTGAAAATTGCCACCCAGGGTTTTTAAGAAGGCATACAGTGTTTTAGCTTTTAATAATAGAGGAATCGAGTTCCGGAACCATGAGGTTATGCTGCAGCTGTACAAAACTCTAGTGCGGCCGCACTTCGAGTATTGTGTACAGTTCTGGTCACCACA
>NC_057745.1:34247008-34266578 GCF_004010195.1 Chiloscyllium plagiosum
GAAAGGGTGCAGAGGAGATTTACTAGGATGTTGCCTGTATGGAGGGAAGGTCTTACGACTTGAGGCTGTTTTCGTTAGAGAGAAGAAGGTTGAGAGGTGACTTAATAGAGACATATAAGATAATCAGAGGGTTAGATAGGGTGGACAGTGAGAGCCTTTTTCCAAGGTTGGTGACAGCGAGCACGAGGGGGCATAGCTTTAAATTGAGGGGTGATTGATATAGGACAGATGTCAGAGGTAGTTTCTTTACTCAGAGAGTAGTAAGGGTATGGAATGCTTTGCCTGCAGCAGTAGTAGATTCGCTAACTTTAAGTACATTTAAGTCATCATTGGACAAGCATATGGACGTACATGGAATAGTGTAGGTTAGATGGGCTTCAAATTGGCATGACAGGTCGGCGCAACATCGAGGGCCGAAGGGCCTGTACTGCGCTGTAATGTTCTATGTTCTAAAATAATATTTTGGGATATGATAAATGAGTAATTTGAGACATGTTGTAGTGAGTGCATGTTGGGGAGGAACAGATGATTTTGGATCTGGATTTTGGTTGGAGATAGTGAGGACTGCAGATGCTGGAAAGTCAGAGTCGATAAAATGTGGAACTGGAAAAAACACAGCAGGTCAAGCAGCATCAGAGGAGCAGGAGAGTCAACATTTCAGGCAGGACCCTTCATTAAGCCTCGGGAGTTTGGTTCCCAGAGACCTTCACCACTTGCTTGTATTCTTCTCATTTCTGGCTCTGTGGAGATTAATTGTAGAGACTAATTGCTATGCTTCATTCAAAACACCAAAATTGTTGAATCAGGTTGCTACCAGAATAGTCAAAGTCCAATGAGATTGCTCTTTTTCCTTTTTTTCCAAACATTTCTCCCAGAAAATTATCCAGAAAATGGCAGAGCAGAAATCCAAACTCAGATGTATAGTCAAAGCACCATGGGACTCTTACTTGATGAAAATAAATTTAATGTGAAATATTCTGCAAAATATTCTTCCACTAAAGGGAGGACGGGCTGCCTGGGTTCATTAGCCTTCACTATAATTTCTCAAGCATTTTCTTTGTTCTTTCTCCAACACAAAAGAACCATAAGTATACTGCAGGCCATCCATACAATATGTGTGTTGGCAAAACTGCCGTTGACATTGCATTTTGTAAATAAAAAGCTAATCGTGATGAATATATTTCCGTATCACATTATGATGATAACGAGCATCTTCTGACAAAGATTATTGTTTCAATAAGATAGCACCATGTCGAATATAGTGGCAGTCACTTGTGCAATTAACATTGAACAGTTCAATAGGAATAGTACACTACTTGCTGCAAAAAAAAGACTGAAATGAAACAAGTAAAAATTGCAAAAAATATAGCACCATTAAACACCAAAAGCAGCTTACAAGCTCTGCCACACACTGAAACAGAAAAACCTTTTCACTACTGTCTGTTACCAGGGGCTAAGGTTATGTTTAGTGGTTAAGTCAAGCCACAGATCAAGAGTGAGATCCATGTATTGCTTTCATCTGTGTAAAACTTTAACTTTGATTAGAACAGTCCATGAGACCCCTGCTCAGCCACTGGTGATTTTTGCACATCTACTAGTATTTTTCTGGCTGATGTTTTGTGCTTGGCTGTTCCTGTATATCTTCCTGGTGCATACCAAGCTCAGTCAGAAGTGAGCAATCAAAAAATGTGCCCTTTTATTTATACTTTATGCAAATTAAAACACATTTTTAAAATAAATAATTAGAACTACACAGTGATAAGTTATGCATGGGGTGTGTGAGAATAGGGTCATCAAGCATGCAGATGGTGTTTGCTGTGGGACTGAGTTTGTTGGCTGTGCTGGGAGAATGTCAGGGTGTGGCTGGTAAGTTGACATTGTTGTGGCTTCCAAAACCATTTCCTCACTTGATTGCATTATTGGTACTTGCCTGGCCACCCAGTGAGTTAGAGAACCCGACTCATATCTGGAGTGCCCAGTGAGAACATACAAGGTGGATTTTCCAGATCAGTTCTGTTGCATTCCCGAATGTCATGGCTCACTATTAATATTCAAGCTGGAGCCTCAGTCCAGAAGTTAGCTAGTTGGAAGATTTATTTGAAATTCTGATAATATCACTTAAACACTCATGCAATTTCTCATAATTTAATTTGGAATAAAAGGTAGAGAGATCTGGTGGTTATGAGGACAGCACTATGTACCAAAGAACTTTTAAGGAAAACTGTGAGTAGATATATTGCTGTACTTAAAGACTTTCTGTTGATTTCTGTGTCTTTGTGCTCTCATGACACTTTGTTACTCAAAGCATTTGCTTCAAAGTCTTAGCACTTCCATTGGTTTTAGATTGTGCACAATAGTGTAAGGGATTTTCCCTGTTGGAGAAAGAAGAGGAGAAGCAACTGAATTGAAATCTACCTGGCTAGATATGATACTGCCAAAGTGTGACCACTCTGTGCTGGGGGAGGTGACGGCCTGTTGTATTATCACTGGACTGTCAGTTTTGAGGACCCAGATTGGAATCCCACCACAGCAGATGGTAGAACTTGAATGCATTAAAAATTTGGAATTAAGACTTTTAAGATGACTATTGTTGATTGCTGGGAAACACCATCTGGTTCATTAATGCCCTTTTGGGAGGGAGACTGCCATCCTTACCTGGTCCAGCCTACATGTAACTCACTGCAATATGGTTATCATGGAATCCCCACAGTGTGGAAACAGGCCATCCAGCCCAACACGCCCGACCCTCTAAAGAGCATCCCACCCTCCCCCACCTGCAGTCCCCTTAGCTAACTGATGTAACCTACACATCCCTGAACAATTTAGCATGGCCAATCCACCTAATCAGCACATCTTTGGACGGTGGAAGGAAACTGTAGCACCCAGAGAAAACCCATACAGACACGGGGAGAATGTGCAAACTCCACATAGACAGTCGCCTGAGGTTGGAATTGAACCTGGATCCCTGGCACTGTGAAGCAGCAATGCTAGCCACTGTGCCACCCTTAACTCCTATCTCTTAACTGCCCTCTGAGATGGGCGTGAAATGCTGGCCGAGTTGGAGATACCCTCATCCCATGAATGAATGACAAAATAAAAGGGGTTGACATTGGCATACGAATGAGTATCTCCTTCTATCCATTGTTTCAAATGGGGAGAGAACCCTATAATAGCAAATATATCAGGGCACACCAAAGATAAGACATTAATAAATGAAACAAGGAATTCAGAAGATTATTTTTGAGTGTGGGGAGAACACAATATTTGTTAACACTAAGTATTGTTGAAATGAATAAGTGGATATATTTAGATTAGATTAGATTCCCTACAGTGTGGAAACAGGCCCTTTGGCCCAACAAGTCCACACCGACCCTCTGAAGAGCAACCCACCCAGTCCCATTTCCCTCTGACTAATGCACCTAACACTACAGGCAATTTAGTATGGCCAATTCACCTGACCTGCACATTTTTGGACTGTGGGAGGAAACCGGAGCACCCGGAGGAAACCCACGCAGACACAGGGAGAACGTGCAGACTCCACACAGACTGGAATCCGAGGCTGGAATCGAACCTGGGACCCTGGTGCTGTGAGGCAGCAGTGCTAACCACTGAGCCACCATACCACCCAAATATTTATGATGAAACTAGAGAAAACACATGGGGGAGAAAGGCATACAATGAGATTCTACAGAGTAAGGGAAGTTCTAATTGTGGTAGAGGGCAGATTTTGTGCTGAGAGTTCTATTTAACATCTCTACAGGAGAAAGAGCATGCAGAACTAATTTCACTTTGCCAAAAAAGAGAGTTGACTTATTTCAATCCCAGATTTTGGTGACAGCCTCTGGTCTCAAGGGAAATGGGGTTTATATGACACTCAAAATGATACCTCCCAAAAGAAGTGAGTTTCCAAATTGCTGGGCTTTGTTCAAAATATCTGCAGAAGTGGGAAGCCCCACACCTTCACCTTGCTCCTCATTTCCAAACAACTACATGGAAGCTGGAGAGACTGTCTTGACCAAATGTATCCTCTGTGACTTTGTGAGTAACTTGACAACTATTTCATTCACCCTTTGCAGTCCTTTAATAGTTGCTCTGAACTGAATTTCATGAAGTCTAATGAACGGGATTTGGGAAATAAGCTCTCATGTAACCCTAGTCAAAATAGGAAATTGAAATTTATATTGGAGAAGAGAGCCTAACCTATCAGTGTGCTGTGTCATTGGTGAGTCTAAGACATGGATCTCAGTGCAGTGAAATGTTATACAAGCTCATATCTGTTTGTCACTGACTGTTACCTCACGCATGTAGGCAGAAAGTGACAAGTGTATGAAATACATCCGTAACAATTTCTACATTTCACTGATGCTCATGTGCTCTTTAGGGGCATTAACATTTATCAGGGTGGGGAGGAATGGCCGAAAGGGTCAATATTTCTTTCTGATTAAGAAAATGTTGACATCACTATCCTTACATGCTAAGGCAGCCATTTCTCAGTCCCTTGCTAAGTCCCTTCTTCAAAGTATATCAGTTGTTATAAGTGCAAGGCAGCTAAGGTTGCATTATGGCTATGCAGGAGTATAGCCAACTCAAACTAACCATGTGCTCACATAAAGAGGAAACACAACGTTGGGCTGTTGGAGCTCAAAGATTACATCCTCGTACAGCAATGCACTCAATCTCTGCACACTCAAGCAAGTTCACAATGTATTGGTCGAAAATCTGGGGAACCGAACAGGATTAGCTTCGTGCTCTCACTAGCAGCGATGCTGTTCTTGATTTTCCACCAGTGTTAACTGTTTGGTCTCCTTTTCCTGTTTTTGTCAAACAGGAGTCCATCACAATTACAAGATGATTGACCCCAAAGCTAGAACAGCAGTGAAAAGGTTAAATAGCACCATTCAAGTTTGCCTTTGTATTGCTAAAAAACCTGTAAATACTCAAATTGCTATAAATGAAGTTATCAAGTTATAAATGTGTTCCTGAAGTGGTTTGATCAATACTCTGGATGGAAAGAATTGTTACATTATTAATATAATCCAGAATGACAAGAGGGAAAAAAAGCAGTGGATTGGGGTTTAAACACATCTCCTGACCTGTCCACTAAAGGGACAATTCTCCAGTTCCATTATTGTCTTTTGCTTTTTTTTTTAGAAACCAATTCAAATCCATAATATTAACTCCGCAAAAACATGCAGTGAAAGATTATAAACACCTTTTTCTTGAATAAAAAGAAGGCTACTGCTTAAGTTTTCCTTCCCCACTGATTCGGTCAGGCTGTTCATGTTGCAGTAATAGGTCAATGCAGAACCAAAGGAAGTTCATAGGGAGCAGTTCTTGAAAAGGTCACTATTTCGGTTTTTGAAGCTGTTTCATGCAGCACAATCCAAAACTGCAGAGATCTTGTGCGGACTGTGGGTAACTGTTGTGTGGAGTCCACAGCATGCCTCAACATTGTTCTCGTCCAGTTTGAGAAATTCTACAAACCTCAGTTCTGCTCAGGTTCAGGCAGAGTTGAAGCTCCTCTTAAATTATCTGACGCTGCAGAAAAACCTGTGATTAGCTACCGTGGTATTGCTTGTTTGCGTAGAAGTCTCTGCAGGTTTGGCAGCAGCGCTGGTACCATCGCATGTCCTGACACAGGTTCTTCTCTCGGATGACCCTGCAGTATACTGTCCACCGATCTCCTGTACACTTGTACGTCAAGGCAGCTGGCAGATCAAAACACACTGTTACAATGTGCTCTTCATTGACATTGATAGTTACTAACTAGAATATTCTAGCCACCCAAAGCCTGGAAGGAGAACGCCTCATCTTCCGCCATGGGAGCCTCCAACCACATGTGATCAATGTCAACTTCACCAGATTCCTCATCTCCCCTCCCCCCACCTTATCCTAGATCCAACCCTCTAATTCGGTACCACACTCTTGAACTTCCCATCTTCCTTCCCACCTATCCACTCCACCCTTCACTCCGACCTATCACCATCAGCCCCCCATCTTCATTTACCTATCGCATTCCCAACTCCCTTTTCCCCAGCCCCAACCCCTTCCCATTTATCTCTCAGCACTTATGCTCAAACCAGTCAGTATTCAGATATGCACAAACCCATCCCAATCAGTCAGTATTTGTATATGCACAAACCCGTCAAGACTACAGACAGTATTTATATATACACAAACCCGTCAAGACTACAGTTAGTATTTATATATTTCCAATCCTATCCCAATCACAGTGTGCATTTATATATAACAAGCCCATTCTGACAAAAGTTCATTTTTTGCTCTTTGCTGAAGATCTGATGTTCCATACATCAGTGCTAAGCTTCCTGTGCCTCCTAGTCGGTCGGGATTTCGGGTTGTCCACAATCTATGGTTTATGTAAAAGAGGAGGAGTGACACTCACCAAGGCTGGGTGAGGTGATCGTGTTGATGTTGATGCTTCCATTGCAAGGTTTCTGCTGGCATTGTTTGTAAGCTGGTGGTTTGCTTAAGGTCGGACATTCATTGCCATGGCGACCAGTGACTCTATGCATACACTGAACCACCCGCGAATGCAGGCCCTTTCCACATGTGGAGGAACACTGAATAAAACACCAGCACAGATGGAATTATCAACTGGTTCTCTATTCAACAAGATGCACAAATCGATAAAAGATAAAATACTAGTTGTTAGAAATCTGGAATGAAAACAAGCCAGTTTTGAGTAGGTCAGGTAGCATCTACAGAGACAGAAAAACAGTTAACATTTCAGGTCAATAACACTGCCAGAACTATCACTATATATTGAAAATGTATTTATATTTTATGCTCATGTGTACATTCATATGGCCATATGCCTGTAACTGCTTTATAGATAATGAGAAAAATTATGGCCTCTTACAAGAATTAGACAACTTCTAAGGCAGGCTTAATTTAAAAATACAGAATACCTTTTATTAAAAAGATAATTTTAAAAGAACTAAAAGAATTTGACATATTATCACTGTTCCATGTTTAAATACAGTAAGGTCTGGTGTGTTAAACTGGGGGACAGATTTGGGAAGTTACAGAATTATTACAGTGTAGAATAGAGTCATACAGCTCTTCACTCCAGACATCCCAATCTGGCCTAGTCCCATTTGCCAGCACTTTGCCCATATCCCTTTAAACCCTTCCTATTATATAACCATCCAGATGCTTTTTAAATTTTGTAAATTGTACCCACCTCCACCACTTCCTCTGGCAGCTCATTCCATACACACATCAATCCATGTGTGAAAAAGTTACCCCTCAGGTACTTTTTAAATCTTTCCCTTCTCACTTTAAATAAACGCCCTCCAATTCCGGGCTTCTCCACACTAGGAAAAAGACCTTGGCTATTCACCTATCCATGCCCCTCATGATTTTATAAACTTCTATAAGGTCATGCCTCAGCCTCCAATGCTCCAGGAAAAACAGCCCCAGCCTAGTCAGCCTCTCCTCTTAGCTCAAACCCTCCATTCCTGCAAAATCCTTGTAAATCTTGTCTTCACCATCTCAAGTTTACCAACATCCCTCCTATAGAAGGGCGACTTGCACCGGCTCTCCAAATGAACCTCGTGACTTAGTGCCATTCTGCTGCTTTCCTTGTAACCCTACACATTGTTTCTAGTCAAAAAGGTAATCATACACTCATGAAAGACTTAAGCGAACCTTCCTTCCTTCACCAACTTACAGGCACTGCATTACAAACCTTAACTACTTGCTGTGTGAAACTAACTTTACTTCTGACTTCACATTTGCTTCTTTTGCAAATTACTTTTAAAATGTGTCTTTTCATTCTTTGTCCTTTTATGTGTGAGAACTGTTTCTCCCTGAATACTCTATCCAGACCCCTCATGATTTTGAAAACTTCTATCAAAGCTCCCCTCAGCTTCTCTTCACCATGGTAAACATTCCTAACCTCTTCAAACTATCTTCAAGACTAAAGCTTCTTATTCCTAGAAACATTCTTCTAAGTCTATTTTACATGCTCTTCAATGCACACAGTACTCCAGCTGTGGCCTAACCAAAATCTTGTATAGCTTCAACACAACTTCCTTGCTCTTATAATCTATGCCATGACTGAAAAAGGCAAGTGTCCCAAATGCCTTCCTAATTACCCTATTATTGTGTCCTGCTGCATTCAGGGATCTGTGGACAAGCACCCCAAGATCCCTCAGTTTCTCTGAGCATCCTAGTATGTTGCCATTCATTGAGTACTCCCTTGACTTGTTACCTGTTCCAAAGTGCTCATACTTATCAGGGTTAAAGTCCATCTGACTGATCTGTCGATATCCCCCTGCAACCTAAGACCTTCTTCTTCACTGGTAACAACCCGACCAGAACACCTTCCTATCCAATGTGGACTATGGCCTCTGGTTATTCACCTCCCACCAGAAGATTACTTGTGACATCTTGGTCACTGGCATCAAGGAGGCTACATACCACCTTGGAGTTACATCTGTGCAGAAATGCCCAACTGTTCCCAAAATTAATGAATCATAGAATCCCTACAGTATTTGAACAGGCCATTTGGCCCAACAAGTCCACGGGACCCTTCAAAGTACATGCCACCCAGAATCATCCCCTACCCTATCCCTGTAACCCTGCATTTCCAGTGGCTAATGCACCTAACCTACATTTGATTTATAGAGGCTATGATTCCCCCAACTAACTAGACTCCCAGCACTCCATTCAACTTGCACAATACATTAAGAAAATTGAAAAGGCATTGGACAAATACATGGATAGGAAAGTTTAGAGGGTATGAGCCAAGGGCAGGAAAATGAGGTTACTGTGGATGGACATTTTGGTTGGCATGGACCGGTTTGGACCAAAAGGCTTGTCTCTGTGCTGTAGGACTCTATGACTCTGTAACTGTTAAGATGTTATCATGCCATGTTCTAGTTGCTGGGGGTGTGGAATGCAGAGTACAAATTTTGGCGGGAAAGTCAATAATGTTGCCTGCTCATAAGGATCTATGGTGAATATGTTAAACCTGCTCTAATCAGTCTGATAGTGTAGGGAAGATGAGTTAACACCAATAGACCCAGAGTGATGCTATGATTTGGTCATTTCACGTTAATTTCATCCATTTTGTCTCACTATGATAATGATGACTGATTATTTAAATTTCACATTGAGAAAACTATATGGTAATCCAAGATGGAGGACAGGAAAAAGTTCTGGCTGTAACAGGCTGCTCCTTTTTTGAGGTATTTTAGGTGTCGAATTCCAGGAGCAGCAATTACTGTTTTATATGCTGTTGCATTGTTTTGGAACTTTGGAGAAAAAAAGATCAAAATAACAGCACTTTTAAAAGGAGCGAAACAGACAAAGGAAGCACATGGTGAGGTCAGTGCAGGGGAGAGGGAGAGAGAGAGAGGGAGAGAGAGGGAGAGAGAGGGAGAGAGAGGGAGAGAGAGGGAGAGAGAGGGAGAGAGAGGGAGAGAGAAACCCACATTGCTAACTGACATAGCAGTGAACTTGTGCAGTTACTGCCTTTGTTGTTTGAATTCATGTATCACTGGACATTGGAGTGCATCTGGGAAAATGAACAAATAGTGAAATTCACAACTAATCTTGGAGGAACCTGTTTGGGAGAGGTCACAACACAGAAACAGATAAGTGAGTATTTTAAGCGTGGCCTTATAGTAAGTCTGCAGTAGTGAGTAGAGTGGGTTCTTTCTTGATTATAGGTTATATTGAGACATGTCTCTTGATTAAACTTAAAAATATAAGCCATTAGTATTAATTTAACTGGAGCAGTGTTTTGTAGAGGAATAAGACAGTGCTATTTTCTGGGTCCATAGATTGAAAAAAGCAAAAATGGCGTTTTGTAGAGTGAAATGCTCTTCTTGTCGGATGTGGGAGTTTAGGGAGAGGTTACGGGTTACTGAGGATTATATCTGCAATAAATGCCGTTGGTTGCGAATTCTATCAGATCGAATGGATCTGTTGGAGAGATAGTTAGAGGCAATGAGGAGTTTACAAGAGCAAGGTGTGTGATGGATGGCAGTTATAGGAAGGGGGGGATGTCTCAGATACAGTCACATAGTTGGGTTAACTCCAGTGCAGGAGTCTTTTGTGGCTATCCTCATTTCAAACAAATATACTGTTTTGGAAAATGTAGGGAGTGATGGATTCTCAGGGGAATGTAGCATGAACAGCCAAGTTTCTAGTATTGAGACTGGCTCTAATGCAATGAGGGGTACGTCAGGTTCCAAAAGATCAATTGTGTTAGGGGACTCTCTAGTCCGAGGTACAAATAGACGTTTCTGTGGCCAGCAGCGGAAAATAAGAATGGTGTGTTGTTTTCCTGGCGCCAGGATCAAGGATGTCTCAGAGAGGGTACAGAATATTCTCAAGACGAGAGGGGCCAGCTGAAGGTCATTGTACACATTGGGAAGGGAAAAGGAGGATAGAGCAGATGAATGCATGGCTGAGGAGCTGGTGTATGGGAGAAGGATTCACATTTTTAGACCATTGGAAGCTCTTTTGTGGTAGAAGTGACTGGTACAAGGAGGACAGATTGCACCTAAATTGGAAGGGGACTAATATACTGGCAGGGAAATTTGCTAGAGCTGCTCGGGAGGATTTAAACTAGTGGGGGCAGGGATGGGAGCCAGGGAGATAGTGAGGAAAGAGATCAATCTGAGATTGGTTCAGGGTAAGAGGGGAAAGATACCACCCTCTGCATGAAAACGTTGTAAGTGTATGGAATGAGCTGCCAGAGGAACTAGTGGAGGCTGATAAAATTGCAACATTTAAAAGGCATCTGGATGCGTATATGAATAGGAAGGGTTTGGAGGGATATGGGCCGGATGCTGGCAAGTGGGCCTAGATTGGGTTGGGATATCTGGTCGGCATGGGCAAGTTGGACTGAAAGGTCTGTTTCCGTGCTGTACATCTCTATGACTTTGCCTATATAGACAGACAATAAAAGGGGAACTAATTCTTAATGAGTAATATGAAGTGCTTGCAGTTTGGGCATTGCCACTAATTCCAAAACCACTGGGAAACAATGGCAGAACTCTTTTTTGGGTCCACTGCTGTTTGTCATTTTTATAGGTGACCTGGATGAGGGTGTAGAAAGGTGGGTTAGTAAATTTACGGACGACAATAAGGTCAGTACAGTAGTACATAGTGCAAAGGTTGTTGTAGATTACAGAGGGACATAGATAAGCTGCAGAGCTGGGCTAAGAGGTGGCAAATGGAGTTTAATGCAGAAAAGTGTGAGGTGATTCACCTTTCAAGGAGTAACAGGAATGCAGAGTACTGGGCAAATGGTACGATTCTTGTATGTAGATGAGCAGAGAGATCTCGGCCTCCATGTACATAGATCCCTCAAAGTTGCCACCCAGGTTGATAGGGCTGTTAAGAAGGCATACGGTGTGTTAGCTTTCATTAGTAGAGGGACTGAGTTTCGGAACCATGAGGTCATGCTGCAGCTGTACAAAACTCTGTTGCAGCCGCACTTGGAGTATTGCGTACAGTTCTGGTCACCGCATTATAGGAAGGATGTGAAAGCATTGGAAAGGGTTCAGAGGAGATTTACTAGGATGTCGCCGGGTATGGAGGGAAGGTCTTATGAGGAAACGTTGAGGGACTTGAGGCTGTTTTCATTAGAGAGAAGATTGAGAGCGACTTAATTGAGACATATAAGATAACCAGAGGGTTAGAGCTTTTTTCCTCAGATGGTGATGGCTAGCAGGAGGGGACACAGCTTTAAATTGAGGGTTGATAGATATTGGACAGATGTCAGAGGTAATTTCTTTACTCAGAGAGTAGTAGGGTTGCACTGGCTGCAACAGTAGTAGACTCGCCAACTTTACAGGCATTTAAATATTCATTGGATAGACACATGGACAAGAATGGAATAGTGCAGGCTATATTGGCTTCAGATTGGTTTCACATTGAGGGCCGAAGAGCCTGCACTGTGCTGCAATGTTCTATAAATCCCTAGAGTATTGCAGACTATGTGTACAATCAGAGAGATTCAAAATAAAGCGAGTTTATGCACTCGCATCTCCACTATTTAAGAATAAAATAGCTTGCAAAGGAATATATTTACAAACTGCAGCTATAGGAAGGTTGTTATAAAACTGAAAAAAGTGCAAAAAAGATTTACAAGGATGTTACAGAGATTGTAAGGTCTGAGTTATAAGGTGAGGCTGGATCGGCTGGGACTTTTTTCTCTGGAGTGTGAGAGGTTGAGCAGTCACCTTACAGAGGTTTATAAAATCACGAGAGGCATAGATAAGGTGAATAGCCAAGTTATTTTCCTCAGGGTAGGGGAGTCCAAAATAAAAAGGCATAGGTTTAAGGTGAGAGGTGGAAGATTTAAAAGGTTCCTGGGGGCACCTTTTTCACACAGAGGGCGTTGTGTATATATGGAACAAGCTGCAAGAAGTGGTAGAGGCAGGCAAATGGAACTGGTTCAGTTTAGGAAACCTGGTCTGCATGGATGAGTTGAGCCGAATGGTCTGTTTCCATGCTGTATGACTCTATGACATTTCCTGAGAGGAAGACACATTTATAAGCGTTATAAGAGTTTTTTATTTATTGTATAAAGTCAATTTGAATCAAACCCTCAATGACCATATTGGTAACAGCAAATTTCAAAAACTATCAGCTCATCAAACCTTTCTGTCTCAGGTTTACATAGGAAAATACGCGAGAGAAAATGATATTGGCTTAATTAGTTCTGGCAATTTTCAGCTGTGGTCTCCAAACAAATCACTTGATTCCAACAAATTCCAATCTTGCTGTCCAGCCAATTTCCTGATTTCCATGTCCCTCTTCCAACTAAACTTACAATGGGAAAACCAGTAAATTCCAGTTCCGGTGACTCTTACTGGTCAGTTTGTGGAAATCTGAAGAAGAACTGGGAAACTTGTTATCAGTTAAGTGTAAACGCTCTTGCCATCACCCCCACCCCGCCCCGTCCCGCTCCCGCTCCCTTACTTGCACTCTCTTACAAAAGCACTTTGAACACAAGGCTGTACGTCGGATTTCCAGTTGGCTGAGGCCCAAGAATAGCAATGGTTCAGATAACTTGAAGGGATATGACATTCTCATCTTTGATAAGCTAGTTTATATTTGATGTGGTTTTTCAATTACTTTTTGATTATTTGGACAAGATTAACAGGTGTTAAGATATTTTAAGGTTTACTCACTGAAAGTAAGAATGGCTGTGGGTTGATTGAGTTTCTAGGATGAGCAAAATCCTCATTATTTATTATAATAGCATCAGGAATAGGTCAAATATCTGAAAGAGTTCCCAATGGCTCAATGGTTTTGTACATTGTGGGCACGGCTGACATTTGGACCAAATAAATACACACTTGAACATTACTGAAACAAAGAAATGTTGTCAAGTTTTTTGCCTTGCCCTCATCAGGACAAATGTAAGAATGCAAACTTTCAAAAATCACAATAAATTATATTACAGGAGAAAATGAATCCTGAGTGTGTGTCCAGCTACACAAATAATCAACTTAAGGTGATCAGTTCAGTTAATAATGGTTCCAAGCCCATTTACACTTGCCAGAGGCAACATACATTCATGCATAGGGACGTGTTCTCTGCAGACAAAGGAATGGTTGTTGTGCCTTTTTGAATTATCCATTATCTTGGACAGCCCAGATCTGCTCATTGATTTCTCTATGTTAATGCGTTTGCCAATTAAAGTTGACTTGTTAACCAATAAGCACATTTTTCTCTGGCAGTATACATTGTGACCATTTAAGATGTTGTACCCTTGCATTTGTTCTGATGAATGAAAGAGGAAAAGCTTCAGCAACATACCTTTCTCTTGAGCATCCTTAAATTCTAGAACTGAAAGCCTGTTTAAATATAAGCTCAACTGCAGTAACCAAAAACAAAGCAACAGCAAATCTGTACCATCACTGTTGTCTCATTCAGCAGCAGCTGCATGAGTACAGGCTGGTATCCACTGCTTCCTGAAAGGATGATGCCCTTCAGACAACCTGCCGGGATCAGAGAATGAATGAGCCATTTTCACTTCAAAATAATTGACTGAAATGGACCACCTCATCTATCAGACAACTCCACTCTAATCAAATCACTACACTGAAAAATTTGTCATGCTCTCCTCCCACTTTAACTGATAGAAAATGCGTATGATTCTACTAAGTTGTAAAGTAGTCCTGCAGGGTGAATGGGGATGGTGCAGTTTACACTCTGTTTGAGATTAACGATAACACATCTGTGACAATCGTGCAGATGAATATGTGGCTGAGGAGCTGCTGCAGGAGAGAAGAGTTCACATTTCTGGATCATTGAATCTCTTTTGGGGTAGAAGTGACCTGTTCAAGAACGTCGGATTGCACCTAAGTTGGAAGTGGACTAACATACTGGCAGGGAGATTTGCTAGAGCTGCACGGGAGGATTTAAACTAGTGAGGTGGTGGGGGTGGGACCCGGGGGATAGTGAGGAAAGAGATCAATCTGAGACTGGTACAGTTGAGAAAAGAAGCGAGTCAAACAGTCAGGGCAGACAAGGACAAAGCAGAGAACAAGGTAGGACTGATAAATTAAACTGCATTTATTTCAATGCAAGGGGCCTAACAGGGAAGGCAGATGAACTCAGGGCATGGTTAGGAACATGGGACTGGGATATCATAGCAATTACAGATTGCTGTAATTACAGACTGCTCAGGAATGGACAAGACTGGCAACTTAATGTTCCAAGATACAAATGCTACAGGAAGGACAGAAAGGGAGGCAAGAGAGGAGGGGAGTGGCGTTTTTGATAAGGGATAATGTTATGACTGTACTTAGGGAGGATATTTCTGGGAATATGTCCAGGGATGTTATTTGGGTGAAACTGAGAAATAAGAAAGGGGTGATCACCTTATTGGGATAGATTCCTCCAGTAGTCAGAGGGAAATTGAGAAACAAATTTGTAAGGACATCTCAGTTATCTGTAAGAATAATAGGGTGGTTATGGTGGGGGATTTTAACTTTCCAAACATAGACTGGGATTGACTAGTGTTAAGAGTTTAGATGGAGAGGAAGTTATTCAGTGTATGCAAGAAAATTTTCTGATTCAGTTTGTATATGTACCTACTAGAGAAGGTGCAAAACTTGACCTACTCTTGGGAAATAAGGCAGGGCAGGTGACTGAGGTGTCAATGGGGGAGCACTTTGGGACCAGCGACCATAATTCTATTAGTTTTAAAATAGTGATGGAAAAGGATAGACTGGATCTAAAAGCAAACATTCTAAATTGGAGGAAGGCTAATTTTGACGATATTAGGCAAGAAAATTCAGAAGTTGATTAGGGCGGATGTTGCAGGTAAGGGGACAAGCTGGAAAGTGGGAAGCCTTCAAAAGTGAGATAATGAGAGTCCAGAGAGAGTATGTTAGGATAAAAAGGAAGGCTGGTAGGTGTAGGGAATGCTGGATGACTAGAGAAATTGAGGTTTTGGTTAAGAAAAAGAAGGAAGTATATGTCAGATGTGGACAGCAGAGATTGAGTGAATCCTTAGAAGAGTATAAAGGCAGTAGGACTCTACTTAAGAGGGAAATCAAGAGGGCAAAAATGGGACATAAGATAGCTTTGGCAAATAGGGTTAGGGAGAATCCAAAGAGATTTTACAAATACATTAAGGACAAAAGGGTGACTAGGGAGAGAATAGGGCGCCTCAAAGATCAGCAAGGCGGCCTATGTGTGGAACCCCAGGAGATGGGGGAGATACTACATGAGTATTTTGCTTCAGTGTTTACTGTGGAGAAGGACATGGAAGATACAGAATGTGGGGAAATAGATGGTGACATCTTGAAAAATGTCCAAATTACAGAGGAGGTGGTGCTGGATGTCTTGAAATGAATAAAGGTGGATAAATCCTCAGGACCTAATCAGGTGTACCCTAGAAGTCTATGAGGAGCTAGGGAAGTGATTGCTGGGCCTCTTCTGAGATATTTGTATCATTGATAGTCACAGGTGAGGTGCTGGAAGAGTGGAGGTTGGCTAACCTGGTGCCATTGTTTAAGAACAGTGGTAAGGAAAAGCCAGGGTGAGACCTGATGAGCCTGACATCGGTACTGGGCAAGTTGTTGGAGGGAATCCGGAGGAACAGGAGTTACATGTATTTGGAACGGCAAAGATAGTCAACATAGCTTTGTGTGTGGGAAATCATGTCTGACTAACACGATTGAGTTTTTGGAAGAAGTACCAAAGAGGATTACTGAGGCATTCAACAAGGGTCCCCATGGAATGCAGGGAGAACTAGCCAAATGGACATAGAACTGGCTCGAAGCTAGAAGACAGAGGGTGGTGGTGCTTTTCAGACTGGTGGCCTGTGACCAGTGGTGTGCCACAAGGATCAGTGCTAGGTCCACTGCTTTTTGTCATTTATATAAATGATTTGGATGTGAACATAGGAGGTATGAATAGAAAATTTGCAGATGACACCAAAATTGGAGGTGTAGTGGACAGCGAAGTAGGTTACCTCAAAGTGCAACAGGATCTTGATCAGATGGGCCAATAGGCTGAGGAGTGGCAGATGGAGTTTAATTTAGATAAATGTGAGGTGCTGCATTTTAGAAAGGCAAATCAAGGTAGGACTTAGACACTTAATGGTAAGGTTCTGGGGAATGTAACTGAACATAGAGACCTTGGAGTGCAGGTTCATAGCTCCTTGAAAGTGGAGTCACAGGTAGATAGGCTCGTGAATAAGGCGTTTGGTATGCTTTCCTTTATTGGTCACAGCATTGAGTATAAGAGTTGGGAGCTGAATATTTGTTGCTGGAAAAGCGCAGCAGGTCAGGCAGCATCCAAGGAACAGGAGAATCGACGTTTTGGGCATGAGCCCTTCTTCAGGAATGAGGAAAGTGTGTGCTTGGCACACTTTCCTCAATCCTGAAGAAGGGCTCATGCCCAAAACGTCGAATCTCCTGCTCCTTGGATGCTGCCTGACCTGCTGCACTTTTCCAGCAACGCATTTTCAGCTCTGATCTCCAGCATCTGCAGTCCTCACTTTCTCCTATAGGAGTTGGGAGTCCTGTTGCAGCGATACAGGACACTGGTTTGGCCACTTTTGGAATATTGTGTGCAATTCTGGTCTCCCTCCTCTTGAAAGGATGTTGTGAAACGTGAAAGGATTAGAAAAGATTTACAAGGATGTTGCCAGGTTGGAGGATTTGAGATATAGGGAGAGGCTGAATAGGCTGGGGCTGTTTTCCCTGGAGTGTCTGAGGCTGAGGGGTGACCTTACAAAGGTTTATAAAATCATGAGGGGCATGGATAGGGTAAATACACAAGGTCTTTTCCCTGTGGTGGGGGAGTACAGAACTATCGTGCATAGGTTTAAGGTGACATGGGAAAGATTTAAAAGGGACCTAAAGGCAACTTTCTCACACAGAGGGTGTATGGAATGAGCTGCTAGAGGAAGTGATGGAAGCTGGTACAATTCCATCATTTAAAAGGAATCTCAATGGGCATATGAATAGGAAGGGTTTAGAGGGATATAGCGTTACTTGAGCTCAGGATGTTCCAAGCATTTTACATCAATGAAATCTGAAGTGTAGTTCCAGTTCAAATGTAGGAAGCACAGCAGCTACTTTTCACAAAGCTGAGTTCCGTGAACAATATTGGAATAGTGATCAGATTTGGGTAAGGTGCTGCGTCATGTTGCTGGACAAATAATTCACAGGCCTGGACTAACCAAGTAGACTGAAGTGAAATCTAATCCAGTAGTGGAGATGTAAGTTCAAATCCAAGGTAGCTAATGAATTTAAATTAAGCTTATTGAATAAATCTACAATAAATTAAAAGCTGAGGGAGGAGATGGTTATGTCATTGAACTGGTTATCCAGAACTCCAAGCTAATGTTCTTGGGATCACGGTTCAAATCCCATCCAGCAGAAGGTGGAATTTAAATTCAATTTCGAGTACTATCTTACAGGAATCGAGTGCTGGTCATAAACCAGCTGGTGGCTGCCATGCTGTGGTACCGGCTGGTCACTTTGGTCCCTCATCCTGGTTTTGTCGCTGACATCCAAGGACTTCTTCTGGGACAAAAAGATGCACTGGGTTGCCGCGCAGGTTCTGAGTCTCCTTATTGAGGAGGGCGGTCAGTCGCTGGTGTGCGTCCGCACCCAGGTCGCGACATTCCGCCTTCAGACCTTGCAGCGATACCTTTACGTTGACCCTCCTCCTAGGTGGTGCGCCCTGGCAACGTATTTTTTCCGCCAGGTGCGTAACATCAACTACGACACGCAGCTCCTGTTCGTCGACCGTGACGGTTTGGAGGTCGCCCATAAGACGCTGCCTGTCTTTTACCAGGACCTGATCACTGTCTGGAACATGGTCGAATCGTGTCGCGCCTACCCTCCGGCTGGAGTATCAGCTGTCGTCAGGGAGCCGTTGCTCAGGAATCTGCACTTCCATACTCGCGGGTTCGAGTGGCTGTCGGAGGGGAGGGCCGTGGCAGCGAGGGTGACCAGGGTCGGGGACGTGCTGGGTTGGACGCTGCCGCAGGACATAGCGAGCAGGGAAGTGGTAGACGTCCGGTACGTGGTCACCGCCATCTCTCACCTTAAAACGGCGGTGCTCGGACCTGACGTAGTGCACCAGTTGGAGGATGCTCAGGTGTGCAGTGGGATCCCGTACGCGCTCACCCCAGCCCGGACGGAATTTCACATTGGCCCCAAGGTCCCACACTTCCCGCGGGAGCCTGTGCCCCACAACCTGAGCTGCTTCCGGAATTTTAAATTTGTCCCATATAAGGACGTAAAAAGGCGGGTCCTATATCGACTGCTGCTGCACACCGTCCACCTCTTTTCCCTCATCCACCGTCTGGATATGCCTTGGCGTGCCCATTTTCCACCGGGCGGTGGGGATCCCCAGTGCAGGGCTCTCTACGCGTGGGTCCTCCCCCTTTCTCTCGGGGATCTGGGGTGGAGGGTGCTGCACGCAGCGGTCCCCTGCAATGGCAGATTACGGTGGTTCACGGACTCCCAGCCCAACTGCTTGTTCTGTGGTGCTGTGGAGACCGTGGACCATGTATATATTGGGTGTGGGCGTTTGCACTCCCTTTTTGATTTCCTCAAAACCCTCCTCCTCTGCTTTTGGTTGCACTTCAGACCCACGCTCCTGATCTTTGGACATCCGGTACGGAGGAGGGAGGGCAGGTCTGAAGACCTCCTCGTGGGTCTGCTCCTGGGCCTGGCCAAACTGGCCATTAACAGGAGAAAGTGAGGTCTGCAGATGCTGGAGATCAAAGTTGAAACTTTATTGCTGGAACAGCACAGCAGGTCAGGCAGCATCCAGGGAACAGGAGATTCGACGTTTCGGGCACAGGCCCTTCCTCAGGAATGAGCAGAGAGTGTTCAGCAGGAGAAGATAAAAGGTAGGGAGGAGGGACTTGGAGGAGGGGCGTTGGAAATGTGATAGGTGGAAAGAGGTCAAGGTGAGGGTGATAGGTCGGAGGAGACTAACTATCCGTGATCCCAGTCTGGTTCACTGTGATCCTGACCTAATTAAATGTGATCCCAGTCTGCTTCACCGTGATCCTGACCTAACTATCCGTGATCCCAGTCTG
>NC_057745.1:34268280-34278022 GCF_004010195.1 Chiloscyllium plagiosum
GTAGGTGGGGGGTTCTTGGACTAATGGGGACAGGACCGTGTCGAGGTATGCCGAGATGAGTTCGGTTTGGCAGGAGCAGGCTGAGACGATGGGTCGTCCGGGGCAGTCAGGTTTGTGGATTTTGGGCAGGAGGTAGAAACGGGCGGTGCGGGGTTGTGGGACTATGAGGTTGGAGGCGGTGGATGGGAGGTCCCCTGAGGTGATGAGGTTATGGATGGTCTGGGAGATGATGGTTTGGTGGTGGGGGATGGGGTCATGGTCAAAGGGATGGTAGGAGGAGGTATCTGCGAGCTGGCGTTTGGCCTCAGCGGTGTAATGGTCAGTGCGCCAAACTACTACTGCGCCTCCCTTGTCAGCTGGTTTGATGGTGAGGTTGGGGTTGGAACGGAGGGAGTGTAGGGCTGCGCGTTCCGAGGGTGAGAGGTTGGAGTGGGTGGGGGGGGTGTGGGAGTTCAGGTAGCGGTTAATATTGCGGCGGCAGTTTGCTATGAAGAGGTCGAGGGCAGGTAGGAGGCCAGCACGGGGTGTCCAGGTGGACGGGGTGTGTTGGAGGTGGGAGAAGGGGTCGTCAGAGGGTGGGCGAGAGTCTTGATTGAAGAAGAAGGCACGGAGGCGAAGGCGGCGGAAGAATTGTTCGATGTCACTCCGTGTATTGAATTCATTGACCCGAGATGGCCATTAACAGGTCCAGGCAGCGGGCCGTGGAGGGGGTCGTTAGGGCCGACTGCCTGCCCCTCTTTCGCGGTTACGTTAGAGCCCGGGTGTCCTTGGAGAAGGAGCACGCGGTGTCCACCAACACCCTGGAGTTGTTCAGGGAGAGGTGGGCACCATAGGGAGTGGAGTGCATTATTTCCCCCTCCAACTCTATTTTGATTTAAATCCCTGCCCTCCCCTTCACTGTTTGATCACACAGCATTGCCCTTAGATGTGAAGGGCACTGCTTGTCACTGGCCACCCAGGTGTTTCCTTTCTTCCTGGTGGTGGAAACTGAATAAAGATCTGTGCACCTTGTGTCTCTCACTGTCTCACACCTGCACACACACAGCATGGGTGCTGGGGAAAAAAATAAGCACTACCACAGTTAGGCGGTAGTGTGGGGGTTTAATATAAATAAACAGGAGTGTCAAAAAAGAAAGAAAAGGGAGTGTTAATTTGAATATAGTAATAAAAAAAGAAAAATAAATAAATTAAAAGCTAGCATCAATTGTAGTGGCCATGAGGTGAGTATATTGTCATGAAAATTGATTTAGTTTAGCAATGCTCTTCAGGAAAGAAATTCTGCTATTTTTAAAGGTCTAGAGTACATGTGGCTCTAGACCAAATAAATATTTTCGATTCTTAACTGATCTCTGAAATAGCCTATCAAACCATTCATTTGTATTAAATTGCTACAAAAAATGAGAAGAAAATCAGAACTGGCATTGATGTACACAACAACATTGGACATGTCAAGGGCAAACCTACCTCAGTAGATCTTGCAAAATTTTTTTTATTAACACCTGTGTCAAAATTGAAAGCACTGTCCTATAGACGAGTCTTAGAGCAGCCCCTCAGGCTCCCTTTTATTTTTTCCCCTCTAACCTTAAACTGATGCCCTCTAATCCTCGTTTCCCCAACCCTGGGAAAAAGACCCTATCCATGCCTCTCATGATCTTATACACTTCTGTGAGATTCCCCCCCCCCTCAGTCTCCTACGCTGTAAAGAAAAAAGTCCTGGCTTGTCCAACCTGTCCAAATAACTCAGACTGTTGAATCCTGGTAACATCCTTGTAAATTTCTTCTGCACTCTTTCCAGTTTAATAACATCCTTCTGATAGCAAGGTGACCAAAACTGAACATAATACTTAAAGTGTGGCCTCACCAATGTCCTGTACAGCTGCAACATGACTTCCCAACTTCTGTACTTAATGCCCTGATTGATGAAGGCCAATATGCCAAAAGCCTTCATCACTGCCCTTTTGTTAAGTCTTTTTAAGACTAAGATAGATAGGTTCTTGATTATCAAGGGGATCAGGGTTACAGGGACAAAGCGGGAGAATCAGGTTGAGAAACTTATCAATCATGATTGAATGGCAGAGCAGACTCGTTGGGCTGAATGGCCTAATTTCTGGTCCTGTAGCTTATGATCTTATGGTCTACCTGTGACTCTGCTTTCAGAGAACCTGGCACCTGAATTCCATGGTCCCTCAGTTCCACTACACTCCTTAAGGTCCTACCATTCACCATGAAACTCCTACCTTGATTTGTCTTTCCAAAATGCTAGACCTTATACTTATCGATATTAAACTCCATTTGCCTTGTTCACCTTCAATAAAACCAATCCCCTTCCCTTCTCTCTGAGACATACAACACTCTTCATTTATTGGAAAATCCCAATAAATTGGTTAAAATGACATCCCCTCCCTACATGTTTCCTTTAAAGACTAGGGTAGAACCCACTGTCACTACACACAGACTGTGTGCGACATCGACAGAATGAATGCAACTTTAACATTCAATCTTTTAGAACCATTTCATGTACCACCTTAAACATTCACTCTTTCTGATACACAGTAGCACAATACTGTACCATTTTAAAAATGCACTTCACAACTCAGCAAGCTTTCTTTGAAAGCACCTTCCACTCTCCTGGCCATGGGAATACCACCACTTGCAAGGTCCCTTTCCAAGTCACACACCATCCTGACTCGCTAATAGATTCCACTGCTTCATTGTCACAGTGTCAAAAACCTGGGCTTCCATCCCTAGCTGCACTGAGACAGTACTTTCATCATATTGACTGCAGTGGTTCAAAATGGTGACTCAAACCAACATCCTAAGTGCAATATATATATATATATTGCCTTCGTCAGAGACACACATAATCTGTAAAAAAAACAATAAGATGAAGTGAATTTGTTTCAGTCATGTTGTTTGAAGGATACTGTATAAATCAGTCTAAACACTGGGGAGAATGCTCCTGCTCTGCTTTAACCTCCCAGTCTTCTGAGCATGTGTACTAATCCACTAAAGCCATAGCTGACACCTTCAGTGACAACGAGGGTAGGAGATGTTGTTTATTTGGATTTTGGTAAAGCCTTTGACAAGGTTCCTAGACACATTTACAGATGCACAATAGACAGAATACAGTCTGGCACCAACATTTACAGATGCACAATAGACAGAACACAGTCTGGCACCAACACTTACAGATGCACCAAAGACAGCATACTGTCTGTCACCAACACTTACAGATACACCATAGACAGAATACAGTCTGGCACCAACACTTACAGATGCACCATAGACAGAATACAGTCTGGCACCAACACTTACAGATGCACCAAAGACAGCATACTGTCTGTCACCAACACTTACAGATACACCATAGACAGCATACAGTCTGTCACTAAACACTGGGGAGAATGCTCCTGCTCTGCTTTAACCTCCCAGTCTTCTGAGCATGTGTACTAATCCACTAAAGCCATAGCTGACACCTTCAGTGACAACGAGGGTAGGAGATGTTGTTTATTTGGATTTTGGTAAAGCCTTTGACAAGGTTCCTAGACACATTTACAGATGCACAATAGACAGAATACAGTCTGGCACCAACACTTACAGATACACCATAGACAGCATACCTGTCTGTCACCAACATTTACAGATGCACAATAGACAGAATACAGTCTGGCACCAACACTTACAGATGCACCATAGACAGAATACAGTCTGGCACCAACACTTACAGAGATGCACCATAGACAGAATACAGTCTGGCACCAACACTTACAGAGATGCACCAAAGACAGAACACAGTCTGGCACCAACACTTACAGATGCACCATAGACAGCATACAGTCTGGCACCAACACTTACAGATGCACCAAAGACAGCATACCTGTCTGTCACCAACATTTATAGATGCACCATAGACAGCATACAGTCTGTCACCAACACTTACAGAGATGCACCATAGACTGAATACTGTCTGTCACCAACACTTATAGATGCACCATAGACAGAATACTGTCTGTCACCAACACTTATAGATGCATCATAGACAGAATACTGTCTGTCACCAACACTTACAGATGCACCAAAGACAGCATACCTGTCTGCCACCAATATTTACAGATGCACCATTGACAGAATACAGTCTGTCACCAACATTTACAGATGCACCATAGACAGAATACAGTCTGTCACCAACACTTACAGATGCACCATAGACAGCATACAGTCTGTCACCAACACTTGCAGATGCGCCATAGACAGCATACAGTCTGTCACCAACACTTACAGAGATGCACCATAGACTGAATACTGTCTGTCACCAATACTTACAGATGCACCATAGACAGGATACAGTCTGTCACCAACATTTACAGATGCACCATAGACAGCATACAGTCTGTCACCAACATTTATAGATGCACCATAGACAGCATACAGTCTGTCACCAACATTTATAGATGCGCCATAGACAGCATACAGTCTGTCACCAACACTTACAGATGCACCATAGACTGAATACTGTCTGTCACCAATACTTACAGATGCACCATAGACAGCATACAGTCTGTCACCAACACTTACAGAGATGCACCATAGACTGAATACTGTCTGTCACCAATACTTACAGATGCACCATAGACAGAATACTGTCTGTCACCAACACTTACAGATACACCATAGACAGCATACAGTCTGTCACCAACACTTACAGATGCACCATAGACAGCATACAGTCTGTCACCAACACTTACAGATGCACAATAGACAGCATACTGTCTGGGTGCATAAAGGCCTAGTATGACAATTTCTCTGCTCAGGACCGTAAGAAACTACAGAAGGTTGTATGTACAGGCCACACCATCACGGAAGCCAATCTTCCATTCATGGACTCCATTTACATGGCTCATTGCCACGGAAAAGCCGCCAACGTCATGGCTGTTCTCTGTCTGGCTTGTCCTATAATAGTAGTGTTGTCCCAGTCGAACCCATGTTGCTTGTCATCTGAGTGTGTGGCTACTAACGTTAGCTGGTCGTGTCGTTTCTTGGCTAGTTGGTGTTCATGGATGTGGGCCGTTAGCTGTCTTCCTGTTTGTCCTATGTAGTGTTTTGTGCAGTCCTTGCATGGGATTTTGTACACTACATTGGTTTTGCTCATGCTGGGTATCGGGTTCTTTGTCCTGGTGAGTTGTTAACCAATGTAGTGTACAAAATCCCATGCAAGGACTGCACAAAACACTACATAGGACAAACAGGAAGACAGCTAATGATCCGTATCCATGAACACCAACTAGTCACGAAACGATATGACCAGCTATCCTTAGTAGCCACACACGCAGATGACAAGCAACATGAGTTCGACTGGGACAACACTATATTATAGGACAAGCCAGACAGAGAACAGCCAGGAAATTCCTAGAGGCATGGCACTCATCCACAGATTCTATCAACAAGCACATTGACCTGGACTCAATATACCGGCCACTGCAGCGGACAGCTGGAACTGACAACCGGAAGCGGCAGAGATAAACCACTATAAATGGCGGGGGAACCAACACAGAAGCACTTCACAGGAGGCTCCCAAGCACTGAGGATGTCACCTAGACAGGGGACGAAACATCTGCAACACAAATTCCCAGCTCGGCGAACAGAACCACAACAACGAGCACCCGAGCTACAAATCTTCTCACAAACTTTGAACATGATATACATTTTATCTGAATGGTTTAGTTTTAGATAGAGAACTTCATGTGGACAATTTGCTAATATGTGTAGTTGTTAGTTCAGGTTTTCCAATCCGTCCTCCTATACCCTTGGTTATTAAATGTTTAAATTTAGTTCAGTTTTAATAAATCTTGCAGTTAGCCAAATTTTCTTTATTATTTCCTGGCTAAGTAAAACACTAGATAGCATATTAAAAGTGAACTCATTGATTGGTGCTGGTGCATTTGCATTAATGAGTTTTTGCCAGAGATTTGATTTGTTGTTTCCTTGGATGCTGCTGTATTGCTTGTGCTACACGTCAAAACTGACGCACTGTAGACAGGAGGGGCTTGCAGAGGGACGGTAAACGATGGATTAATTGATTTCACTAGAGAGCAAAGTTGGTCTGGTTTTAAATATAATCTTACACTTGCTCTCGTTGATCTCCTAGAGGAAAGATTAAGTTAAAATTGCTCCAGAATTCTCCCACAGTGTAGGTATCTGTGCTGGAGTCAGTTAATGATGAATGGTATTCTACTAAACAGCATTCCTTCGGTTTGGTTTGGGAGTAACTAAATGTGATTCGAGCAGTTGATGCAAATTAATAAATAGACATGCTTATATGTTAGGTCAATTCTACATTTGTCACAAACAATAACATTGCCAACCACAGAATACTAAATAATTTCATAATTACCATGAAGTGGATGTAATATTGGTCTTTAAAATTATGAACAGTTAATTCCACCCTGATGGCTAGGAAGTTCTGATGAGAGGTCATTAATTTAAAATGATCATTAAGAGATCATGCAGAGAGGTTACAACACTTTTCTGTATATAGAAGATTTTGGATCATGGAATGGTTCAGCTTGGTAGAGGCAGAGGCTGTTGTCTTTTGAAGCTCAGAGCTAAGGATAAGGTGTAGGACAATGAGGTTAGTTGGAGTTTATGTAGCAAAGTGCTTACATAACATGAAGGGCCAAACAGACTCCTTGTAAATTTAAACTTTTGAGGGTCAAGGAAATACTGAAGTTACCAACAGCTGCTGCAGCTGTGTGCTTTCAGTCATTTTCTTCCAAAAACAGCTCAATAATACCTCGATTATGAAGACCGAGCTGGTTCACAATCTGTTCCTGGCTATGACCTTCTGTTATATACAAGATTATTTTGAAACATAAAAATGTTGGGATGGAGTCTGTACGAGTTAGCCCATAGTGCAGTAAATGATCATTAGCCTAAGACATCATTACAAAATCTGCATAATCCTCAGAGTTACATTTATATTTTACTCCTTGATACATCCTACACCAACTCTGGATTTCTTCCATATATCTTTAGTAACTATTATGACTATTTCCCACGCCAAACCTACCATTGGGCTTTTTAAAAAAATTCTCTCTTTTCAGCACCTTTTATCCAATTATAGTGGGAATCACAAAAATGTTAGTGTCAGAGGAGGTCATTCAGCTGATCATACCTGGCCAGCTCTTTAATGAGCATCATTATCTAGTGCCAAAATCCTATTTTTTCCCCAAAACCATTCACATTATTTTGATATAAATAATCATCAATACCCTCTTGAATGCCTGAACTGAACCTGCCTCCACCACACATCAAGACAGTCATTCTATTCCCTAATTATTTGATGTGCGGTGGAGGCAGGTTCAGTTCAGGCATTCAAGAGGGTAATAATGATTACCTTTGCTATGTTGCACATCACTTTAAATCTGATCTGTTAGCATCGACCACCATCCCCTTCTGCCTGGCCGAGCTCAGCCTCACCCTGAACAGTTTCTTTTTTAACTCCTCTCACTTTCTTCAGGTTAGTTATACCTGTGTCTTCGTGGGGAACATGGAACATTCCTTGATCCAGTCCTAGTCTGGCGCTCAATCCACAACTCTTTCTCTGGTATATTGATGATATCATCAGTGCTGCTTTCCTCTCCTCTCTGGAATTCCACCCCTCTCTCACAGTCACCTGGTCCATCCCTGACTCCTCCGTTCCCTTCCTTAACGTTTGTTTCCATTTCTGGGGATAAGCTGGCCACCAAAATCGTGGGGTAAAACCGAGGACTGCAGATGCTGGAAACCAGAGTTTAGATTAGAGTGGTGCTGGAAAAGCACAGCAGGTCCGGCAGCATCCGAGAAGCAGGAAAATCAACGTTTCGGGCAAAAACCCTTCATCATGAATGGATGATGAAGGGCTTTTGCCCGAAACATCGATTTTCCTGCTCTTCGTTTGCTGCCTGACCAGCTGTGCTTTTCCAGCACCACTCTGATCTAAACTCTGGCCACCAACATCCATTACCAACCAACTCGAACAGTTACCTGGACTTTGCATCCTCATAATCTGCTTGCTGGAAAGACTCTATCCCATTCTCGCAGTTCCTCATTCTCCATCGCATCTGTTCTAATGATTCCATCTTCAACAACGGGGTCTCCAAAATGACATCCTTCTTCCTCAACCGAGGACTCCCCAGCACTGTAGTTGACAGAGCCCTCAGCGGGTTCAACCCATCTCCCACTAGCAGCCCTCATCCCTTCTCTTCTCTCCCACAACAGCGATAGGGTTCTCCTTGTCTTTGCTTACCATCCCACCAACATCCACATTCAGAAGATCATTAGCTGCCATTTCTTCCACCTCCAGCTGGATGCTACCAACAGACACATATTCCCTTCCTCTCCGCTCCCCTCCTTTGTCAGCCTTCCATAAGGGCTGTTCCCTCTGGGACACCATGGCCCACTCTTCCTTTGCTCCAAATAGTGTCTCACAGTCCCACAGCACCTAGCCCTGCAACAGCAGAAGGTGTAACACCTGCCTACTTACTTCCTCCCTCCTCAGTATCCAAGGCCCCAAACACACCTTCCAGGTGAAGCAGCACTTTACCTGCACTCCATTCAATGTGGTCTACTGCCTTTGCTGCTCACAATGTGGTCTTCTCTATATTGGGGAAATGAACCGTAGGCTGGGTGACCTCTTTGCAGAACACTACATGCTGTCTCCAAAAGGACCCTGAGCACCCCGTGCTTGCCACTTTTCCACACCACGGTGTTCACTGGCCAACATTTCTGTCTCAGGCTTGCTGCAGTGCTCTAGCGAAGATCGGTGCAAGCTGGAAGAACAGCATCTCATTTTCTGCTCAGGAACTCTACAACCTTCTGGATTCAGTATGAAGTTCAATCGTTTGAGGGCTTAAGGCACCTTCTCCCATGTCCTTGCCCCAACCCCCTCACACCACATGGTTATCGCATGGTCCAATACACACAACACGTTGTTAGCCATAACAATCCCCATTCGTAGCTATTCATTCTTGAAGGCTGATTGTTATTTACTCTTTTGTCTGTGCACCTGTTCTCTCTCTTTGGGCTCTATTTCCACCTTTCATTTTCTCTTTACTCCTCTCCCAACCCTATCTTCTGCTGTAAAATACAACTTGTTCCTAGCTACCAGCAGTTTTCAGGGAGGGTCACTGGACCCAAAGCTTTAACTCTGATATCTCTCCAAAGATGTTGCCAGATCTGCTGAGCTTTATCAGCCATCTGTTTACATTTCTGATTTCCAGCATCCACAGATCTTTTGGTTTTTATTTGAAACTGTGCCCTGTTATAGGAACAGCCTCTTCCTATCTACTGCATCCAGCCTGCTCATAATTCTGAAAGGGCTGCATTTAATGAAACCAGCACTTGCATTTGATGCACTGCTGAAATTATCACATGTGAATTTAAACGGGTTTGAGTTCAGGTTTAAAAGGGATGTGGACGTGAATGAGGGTGAGGGAATGTCCTGTCCTGCATCCTCACTGCCCATCAACACCTTCCACCGTCCTCACTCCTCACCTACTAACCCACCCTGACTACATCTTCACCTCCCACCCCCTGCATACACACCCTCCACCCACACCCTGCACACTCACCCTCCACCCACACCCTGCACACTCACTCTCCACCCACACCCTGCACACTCACTCCATCACTGCACCCTGACTCCCTCACACTCACTCCATCACCGTCACCCTGAACCCCTCACACTGTCTGCATCACCGTTATC
>NC_057745.1:34280493-34302753 GCF_004010195.1 Chiloscyllium plagiosum
CACCCTGCACACTCACCCCCCACCCACACCCTGCACACTTACCCTCCACCCACACCCTGCAACTTACCCTCCACCCACACCCTGCACACTCACCCTCCACCCACACCCTGCATTCTCACCTTCCACCCACACCCTGCATACTCACTCTGAACCAACACCCGGATCACGTCCTCTCTCCCCAACCACTCACCCCCTTCCCGCATCCTCACTTCCACCCACCTACACTCTGCATACTTACTGTCCACCCATACCATGTCCATGTCCTCACTCCACCCTCACTCACCTCGTCCCCACATCCAACAAGTCCCATCGTCTTCAACATTGAATGTATTCAAGAGATGGCTAAATATAGCACTTGGGGCGAATGGGATCAAAGGTTAAGGGGAGAAAGTAGGATTAGGTTATTGAGTTGGATGATCAGCCATGATCGTGATGAATGACAAAACAGGCTTGAAGGGCCGAATGGCCTCTTCCTGCTCCTATCTTCTAAGTTTCCATGTTTATAACTGATGTGCCTCATCCCTGGAACCATTTTGGTACAATGCTCTGCTCTGCTTCAATGTGTTCATATCCTTCCTATGATGTGGTGCCCAGAAATATACACAATACAAGATGTCAGCTGCAGTTTGGTGGTGTTACCCTTGCCTCTGTGGTTATGGGTTCAACTTCTGCTCCAGAGAGATGAGCACAAAATCTTAGTTGGCAAACTAAGCATTGAGGGAGTGATGCATTGTCAGATGTGGCGTCATTCAGACAAAGCATTAAATCAAAGTCTTGCCTGTTGTCCCTGGTGACTGCAAAAGATCCCATTCCCACGAAGAACAATGAAGATCTTCCTGGCTGATACTTGTCTCTCATTTAAACAGATTATCTGGTAGTTTATCACATTGTTTTTTTAGTATGCAGATGAGCTGTTGCTGCATTTCCTAATTAAACACACTAGAACAGTGACTACATTTCAAAAGCAGTTAATTGACTGTAGAGCACTTCATGCGTTTTGGGGCCATCTTCCTCTTCAAGAAATCTCATTGTGCAGAAGCACAGATCGAATTGATGAGTGAGGCATAGCACATGCTGATGGAGACACAACCATTATGTTTATATTCATTCTCGAGTGTCGCTGGCTAGATCAATATTCATTGTCAGGGTCTAATTGTTCAGAGTAAACCACATTGCTGACAGTCTGGAGTCACATGTATGCTAGATCAGGTACAGGCGGTAGATTTCCTTCCTTAAGGACACTGCTGAACGAGGTGATTTATGATAATCAACACTGGTTACAAGGTTGGTAGTAAGGGGGAGGTGGCGGCATAGAGGTAATGTCACTGGACTGGTAATCCAGGCTAATGTTCTGAGGACATGGGTCCAAATCCCACCATCAGCAGATGGTGAAATTTGAATTCAATAAAATTTGGAATTATAAGCTTGCCCAGTCGTGACCATGTAACCATTTTTAACTTTCATAAAAACTCATGTCGAACTCTAACCTTTAGTGAAGGACATCTGCCATCCCAGTATAGAGAAGTGACTCCAAACTCAAAGCAAGGCAGCTGATTCCTAACTGCTTTCTAAAATAGTCGGGTAAACAGGCAGGAGGCTGGGAGATCACATCAAGCCAGTCAGCATCAGGAGGTGGAGAAGTCAATGTTTTGAGCATGATCCTTCTTCAGGGTTAGGGGAGCTGGAAATAAAAGAGATGGGGGGTGTCAGGGTGGTGAAGTGGGGATAGGTGAAGACAGGTAGAGGGTACTATCTCAATAGTCAATGGGAGAAATGAATCCAGTTGGTGGCAGGGAATAGTGGAAGGGAGAGGGAGGGATTGCGAAGCGAGTTGGGTGATCGGAAGGGAGGTTATTTGAAATTTGAGAACTCAATGTTGAGTCCTCTGGCTGTAGCTGAAAACGTATTGCCGGAAAAGCCTCATGCCCGAAAAGGGCTCATGCCCGAAACGTCGATTCTCCTGCTCCTTGGATGCTGCCTGACCTGCTGCGCTTTTCCAGCAACACATTTTCAGCTCTGATCTCCAGCATCTGCAGTCCTCACTTTCTCCTCTGGCTGTAGTCTACCCAGGCGGAAGATGACATGCTGATCCTCCTATTTGCTGTTTGATTTGTTGTGGCAATGGAGGAGGCCAAGGATGGTCATGTCAGAAAGGGAGTGGTTAGGAGAATTAAAACAGGCCCCTGCGGGCCCGACTGAGCTGTTTGGCGAAATGTTCTCTTAGTTTATGTTTGGTCTCCCCGATGTTGGGAGTAATGGATACAGTAACCTAGGTTGGAGGTGAGGCAGGTAAACCTGTGTCTCATCTGGAAGGTCCATTTGGGGCCCTGGATGGAGGTGAAGGGGTGATGCACCAGCAGGTTTTGCAACCTTTCCAGGTTACAGGGGAAGGTATTTGGGGGTTGGTACGGAGAGTGGCCTGAACCAGGGATTGTCGAAGGGAATGGTCCTTGCGGAAGGCAGAGAGGGGTGGTGAGGGGAAGATGTTCTTGGTGATGGGGTTCACTTGGAGTTGGCGGAAGTGTTTAAGGATGATATATTGGATGCAGAGACTAGTGGGGTGGTAAGTGAGGACAAGGGGGACCGTCTTATTGTGTTTGTGGGGGAGGGTTTAGAGCAGTGGAACAGGGGATGGACGAGGTGCGGTGGAAGACTTTCTGGATGACGGGGGGTGGGGGAAGAGTGGAGAAAGCACATTGTTCAACATCTGAGATGCTTGGGAGTGGAATGTCTCCTCGTCTGAACAGATGCAGCAGAGGTGGAGGAATTGGGAGAATGGAATGGAGTTCTTGCAGGATACTTGGGATACAGGGAGGAGGTGTAATCCAGGTAGTTGTGAGAGTCTGTGGGCTTAAGGTAAACATCTGTCTGGAGACTATCGCCAGAGATGGAAATGGAGAGAGCAAGAAAGGGAGGGAGGTGTCCAAGATGGACCAGATGGAAGAATTTGAGGGTGGCGTGGAAATTGTGGGCGAAGTTGATGAACTGTTCCAGTTCAGCCCGGGTGCAGGACTTTAAAATAAGTTAGCAAACCACTCAGTCCAAGAGCAACCAGGGATGGGCAATAAACGCTGGCCTTGCATCTCATTCATGAATAAGTAGGTTTGTAATTTTTCAAATATTAATTGAATTCAAATGTTACCATCTGTCATTGGAATTTAAACCATGTCCCCTGAACATTAATCTGGGGTTCTGGATTACTAGTCTCGATTGCTAGTTCAGATTACGAAATAAGGATTACCTCAAACTTCCCAAAAAAAATTGATTGCACTGACTTGATTTCATGGCTTCTCTCACATTTGAAGACTATATTGGCCTGGGAAGGATTACTACATAGGTTTCCAAGAATGATCCCTCAATTTCAGGGTTAAGTTATGAGGAGAGATTATACAAATTAATTTCTGCATAATTTAGAAGGTTAAGGGGTGATCTGATTGAAATCGTCAAGGCATTAACAGAAAAAGACAGGGTAGATAAAGATGAACTATTTCCATTGGTTGGGATTCTAGAACCGGGAAGCATACCTTTGCAAATTACAGCTGAAAATGTGTTGCTGGAAAAACGCAGCAGGTCAGGCAGCATCCAGGGAACAGGTCACCTTCCACCCACACCCTGCATACTCACTCTCAACCAACACCCGGATCACGTCCTCTCTCCCCAACCACTCACCCCCTTCCCGCATCCTCACTTCCACCCACCTACACTCTGCAAATTACAGCCATATCATTCAGGGAGGATATTGAGAGAGACAAATACAATAAAGGTGGTAAATGTTTGGAACTCTCTTCCTCAATGGTAGTGGATGCTGGATCAGTTGTTAGTTTTAAATTTAAGAAGATACATTTTTATTAAGCAAAGGTATTAATAGATCTGGGCCAAAGGTAGGAATATGGAGTTAGGCCATAGATCAGCCTTGATTTAATTGAATGGTGGAATAGGCTAGAGGGACTGAATGGCCTATTCCTGTTAATTGATTCAGACTTAAGAAAAGCACCAATCTGTCAACTCTACAATAATTAACTCTTTAACTTTTACAGCTCTGGAATTCTCAGGGCTGGAAATCCTTCTGGTACCAATCTCGGGAGAATGAAGAGAATGGGATTTCACAGATTATAGCGTGACACAGAGAGTCTCTACACAACACAAATCAGAAGGTGGCTGAGAGTCATCATGGCGGAATTCTGGGAGACATCACCACAGCAGGTGGTGTCAAGGTGTGCTTAAACCCGAAACAGTACATTGGTGTTTCCCACCCTCCCTCTTCCTCTGACCAAAACAAAGGCTCTGTGAAGAGGGTGACTGGCAAGGTAAAGGTGTACAAAGGAGCAGCCGTTAAGAGAATGGGCCAGTGTTAGTGTGAAAGTGCTGAGGCTTTTGCTCTGGAGGTTTCAGTGTGAGGAGGCTGAGCAGGGATACAGCTAAGAGCAGGTAAGGGCTCTTTAACTCTCTTTCTGTCTAGACTTAAGGGAATAAGGCTGGCAGTTAGGGCAGTGGCATGCTCCTCTCGCAGGATGTGGGAGATTAGGGAGACTTTCAATGTCCCTACACCTCTGAGATATGCAACCAGCTGTAGCTCCTGAAAGACTGTGTTAGGGAACAGGAGCTGAAGCTGGATGCACTCAGTATCATCTGGGATACAGAGAACATCATTGATAAGATCTATAGTGAAGTGGTCACTCCTAAGGGACAGGCTGCAGGTAGCTGGGTGACCAGCAAAAGAGGTAAGGGTGGGGGAAGGCAACTAGTGCAGGGTTCCCCTGTGGCCATTCTCCTCAATAACAGGTATACCACTTTGGATACTGTTGTGGGGAGGATGTTCTTTCAGGGGTTAGTAGCAGCAGTCAGGTCAGTGCTACTGTGACCAGCTCTGAGACTCGGAAGGAGAGGGTGCAGTCAGACACAGTGATACTGATAGGAGACTCAATTGTGAGAGAACAGACAGGAGATTCTGTGGCTGCAGAAGACACACCAGGATGGCATGACGCCTCATGGGTGCCAGGGTCAAGGATGTCTCTGAGCGGTTGCAGAACAGTCTGAAGGGGAAGGGTGAACAGCCAGAGGTCACTGTGCACATCAGTACAAATGGCATAGGTAGGCAAAGGGATGGGGTCCTGCGAAATGAGTATACGGAGTTAGGTAAGAAGCAAGACCTTAAGGGTAGTGATCTCCAGATTATTCCCAGTGCCATGTGCCATGAGGATAGAAATGATGCCCAGATGAATGAGTGGCTGAATAGGTGTAGCGGACAGAGTTTTCAGTTCTCAGATCACTGGGATCTCTCCTGGGATAGAGGTGACCTGTAAAAGAGGGGCAGGTTGCACTTGAACTGGAGGGGAACCAATATCCCTGTGGAGAGATTTGCTAGAGTTGCCCGGGGGCGGTTTAAACTAGTTTGGCAGGGGGGATGGGACTCTGAATAAGAGAGGGCCATCAAAAAGTCAGGAAAAATACATGAGCCATTGAGAGCAAGTTTACTACTTAGCATAGCCAGGGGCACAGTAAAGGGAGGGAAAAGGCTACTAGTTTAAAGTTAATTTATTTCAACACACAAAGTCTGACTGGTAAGGTAGATGAGCTCAGTGCATGGATTGGCTCTGGGGCCGGGGGCATTATAGCCATAACAGAAACATGACAGAGAGAAGGGCAGGACTGGCAGCTCAGTGTTCCAGGGTACAGAAGGGACAGGCGCGATAGATGTAGCAAAGCGAGGAGGAGGAGTTGCCCTTTTGATAAGGGAGGACAGAACAACAGTGCTTAGAGATGATATTCTGAAGGGGTCATCAAATGTGGCTATTTGGTTAGAACTTAGAAACAAGAAGGGGATGGTCACTTTGTATTAGCCAGCTAATACAACTGGAGGAGTAGATGTGTCGAGAGATTGCAGATACCTGTAGGAATAATATAGAAGTACTGGTTGGAGATTTTAAATTCCCCTGCATTGACTGGGCCACTCAAGACTGTAAAAGGCCTGAGTGGGGTGGAATTCGTCAAATGTGTCAAAGATTGTTTCACAAGCAAAATGTAGAGGGCCCGACTCGCGAGGGTGCAACACTGCACGTCCTGTTAGGAAACGAGGTCAGGCAAGTGACTGAAGTGTCAGTCGGAAAGCACTTTGGGTCCAGTGACAATAACTCTCTTAGTTTTAACACAGTAATGAATAAAGATAGTACAGCTCCACAGGTTAAGGGGCTAAACTGGAGCAGGGCCAATTTTGGGGCCATTAGGCAGGATCTAGCAGAGGCCGACTGGGTGAGTCCGTTTGAAGGAAAAGGAATGACTGGCAAATGAAACGTTTTTAAAAGTGTGATATCGAAAGTCCAGGGACAGTATGTCCCTGTTTGGGTGAAGGGAAAAGCTGGCAGCTTTAGGGATCCTGGATGACGAAGGTTATTGAGGCTTTGGTCAGGAAAAAGAAGAAGACATACGTTGAGCTAAGCTATCAGGCTCAAATCAATTCCTAGATGACTAAAGAAAGTGTAGGCGCACACTGAAGAGGGAAAACAGAAGAGCAAAAAGAGGGTAGGAAATGGATCTGGCAGATAAGATTAAAGATAATCCCAAGAGATTCTATAGCTATATTAAGAGTAAAACGGTGGCAAGAGACATATAAGGTCCCCTTGAAGATCAGCATGGCCATCTATGTGTGGAGCCACAGGAAATGGGAGAGATTTTTTAATGAGTATTTCTCCTCAGTGTTTATGGAGGACAGAATCATGGATGCAAAGGAAAGAAAGGAAACAAATGGGAATGTTTTGGACTGCGCACATAGAATCCCTACGGTGTGGAAAGACGCCATTTGGCCCAACAAGCCCATACCGACCCTCCAAAGTGTAACCCACCCAGACCCATTCCTCTACCTTATTACTCTACATTTACCCCTGACTAATTCACCTAACTGCACACTCCTAAACACTATGGGCAATTTGCAGCCTGAAAGCACATTAATGTGGATAAATCCCCTGGGCCTTATCAAGTCCATCTTTAGATGTTGTGGGTGGCTAGGGAAGAAATTGCAGAGGACCTTGCAGAAATTTTTGCTTCATCTTTTAGTTGCTGGTGAAGTTCCAGAAGACTAGAGGGAAGTAATGTTGTTCCATTGTTTAAGAAAGGTCGCAAGGACAAGCCAGGGAACTACAGGCCAGTGAGCCTAACATCAATGGTAGGCGAATTGTTGGAGAGGGTACTGAGGGACAGGAACAACCAAAATTTGGATCATCAAGGTCTAGTCAGCATGGATTTGTGCATGGGAAATCAAGTCTAACAAATCTTTTAGAGTTTTTCGAAGAGGTAATCAAGAAGATAGATGAGGGTAGGGCAGTGGATGTTTTGTATATGGACATCAGTAAGACCTCTGACAAGGTCCCGCGAAGCAGGCTAGTCATGAAGGTTAGGTCACATGGGATGCAGGGAGAGCTAGCTAATTGGATTCAAAATTGGCTCGATAGTAGGAAGGAGAGGGTGATGGTTGAAAGTTGTTTCTCGGACTGGAGGCCTGTGACTAGTGGTGTGCTACAGGAGTCACCGCTGGGACCTTTGTTATTTGTTGTTTACATCAATGATCTGGATGTGAATGTACAAGGCATGATTAGTAAGTTTGTGGATGATACAAAATTAGGTGATATGATTGATAGTAAGGAAGGTTATCTAAAATTACAGAGGGATCATGATCAGATAGGGAAGTGGGCTGGGGATTGGCAAATGTAAATCAATACAGAGAAAACTGAGGTGTTGCACTTTGGAAAGTCAAACCAAGGTAGAACTTATATAGTAAATGGTAATGTCCTGAGGAGTGTTCTGGAACACAGGAACCGAGGAATACATGTACATAGTTTGTTGAAAGCATCGTCACAGATAGACAGGGTGGTGAAGAAGGCATTTGGCATGCTGGCCTTCATTGGCTGAGGCACTGAGTATAGGAGTTGGAACGTTATGTTACAATTGTATGATTCGTTGATGAGGCTACTCTTGAAGTATTGTGCATAGGCTTAGTCACTTTGCTATAGGAAAGACACAGGTGAAAGTGAGGACTGCAGATGCTGGAAATCAGAGTCCAGATTAGAGTGATGATGGAAAAGCACAGCAGGTCAGGCAGCATCCAAGGAGCAGGAAAATTAACATTTCGGGCAGGAGTTTCCTGACCTGCTGTGCTTTTCCAGCACCACTCTATAGGAAAGACACAATTAAACCGGAAAGAGGGCTATGATGATTTATGGGGATGTTGCCAGGATTAGTACGCCTTAGTTATAGGGAGACGTTGGCCAAGATAGGACTTTATTCCTTGGATGTCTGAAAAACTCCAGTGGATCATCTCTGAGACAGATGTTCCTCTACAGTTAACTCTGGATCCCTGATGGTGGCGGCACGAGAGATTATCTGGCTAAGAACCATGCACTCACGTCTCAATGTCAGTTGATGCTGTTTCTGCAATGTACCATTGGAATGATATTGGGTGTGAAATCTTTGCAGTCAAGCATGAGCTAGCTTTGCAATTCATTGGAACTGACAAAGCAGCCACCTTATGAATCTCAGAATAATAAGACTGAGCTTTAGGTGGTTAGTGTCTTCAGGGTTGGACAGAAGATGAAGGGGTTTCAGTTTAGAACGCCAGCCTTGCTTGATGTAATTAATCACATTTCTCCCTTCACAAGCTTACTTGGACATTAAATCTATCTTGATTTTTTTTCTCGTGAAAATATGGACTTTCATTGGTTTTCCACTTGATGTAATTGTCTGAGAAGAAAACCTGGTTAGAATTAAAAGGATGTTACCGAGACTGGAAGGTTTAAGTTATAAGGAGAGGCAAGGGTATTTTTACCCTGGAGTGTAGAAAGCTGAGGGGTGACATTACAGAAGTTGATAAAATCATGAGGGGCACAGGTAAGGTGAATCACTGATGCTTTTTCCCCAAGGTCGGGAATCCAAAATTCAAGTTTGAGGTGAGAGGAGAAAGATTTAAAAGGGACCTGAAAGTCAAATGTTTCATACAGAGAGTGGTACTTGTTGGAATGAGCTGCCAGAAGAAGTGGTAGAGGCAGGCACAATTACAACATTTAAAAGACATTTGGACAGGTACATGGATAGGAAAGGTTTAGATGGACATGAGCTAAATACAGGCAAATGGGATTCGTTCAGTTTAGGAAACTTGGTCAGCACGAACGAACTGGGTCGAAAGCCGTGTTTCTGTGCTATATGACTCCGTGTCTTCATTTTTTCACGAACATACGTACATTAAAACCAAGAGGATAACTGGGGAGAAAGTAGGACTACACAAGGATAAAGGAGGGAACTTGTGCTTGGAGGCAGAGGAATGGGCGAGATCTTAAATGAGTACTTTGTGTTAGTATTTATCCAGGACAAGGATATGGAGAGTAGAGAGATTAGTATGGAGCATGCTAATATGCTAGGGCATTTTGACGTCAAGAAAGATTGGTAGGTCTCTGGAAGAGCGTTAAGGTGGATAAGTCCCTAGGGCCAATGGTTACTCTCCCAGGTTATTGAGAGATGCAAGAGACGAGATTGCTGGGGCCTTGACCGAGATCTTTGTATTCTCACTAGCCACTGGAGAAGTCCCAGAGGACCAGCGAGTACCTAATGTTGCTCCTCTGTTCAAGAGGAGAAATAGGGATAATCCAGGAAACTGTAGACTGGTGAGTCTCATGTCAGCGGTTGGGAATTTATTGAAGAGAATTCTTAGGGATAGGATTTAATGCATTTGGAAAAACATGGCCTAATAAGGGATAGTCAGCATGGCCTTGTATGGGGCAGATCATGTCTTCCTCGTTTGATTGAATGTTTTGAGGACATGACAAAGGTGTTCAATGAGGAGAGAGCAGTGGATGTTGCTGACATGGAATTTAGTATGGCTCTCAATAAGATCCCTCTTGGTAAGCTCATCCAGAAGATTAAGATGCATGGGATCCATGCATGAATTGCCTGCTTGGATTCAGAATTGGCTTGACAATAGAAGGCAGAGGATAGTGGTAGAAGGATGTTTTTCAGGCTGGAGGTCTGTGACTAGTGGTGACCCGCAGAGATCCATCCTCTGCTGTTTGTGATGCACATAAATGACTTGGATGAAAATATGGATGGGTAAGTTAGTACGTTTGCAGACGATACAAAGATCAGTGGAGTTGTGAATAGTGCAGAAGGTTGTGAAAGGATACCGCAAGATATAGATCAGTTGCAGATACGAGCAGAGAAATGGCAGATGGAGTTTAATCCAGGTTATTGTCAGGTGCTGCAGTTTGTGAGATCAAATATTAAGGAAAAGTGTACACTTAAGGGAAGGACTCTGAACAGCATTGATGTACAGGAGGATCTTGGGATTCAAGTCCATAGCTCCCTTAAAGTGGTCACACAAGTACATAGTGAGATAAAGAAGGCATATAGCATGCTTCCCTTTACTGGTTAGGGAACTGAGTACAAGAGTCAGGATGTAATGTTGCAGCTTTATAAGGCTTTAGTTCGGCCATACTAAGAAAATTGCGTAGATTTACCAAGATGCTGCCTGATTAGAGGGTATGAGCCTCATCCAAGAGAGGCAAGAAAAACTCACACTAGGGCACACTAGCTTTCGGAGCGCTGCTCCTTCATTAGGTGATCGTCTGATGAAGGAGCGTCGCTCCGAAAGCTAGTGTGCTTCCAATTAAACTTGTTGGACTATAACCTGCTGTTGTGTGATTTTTAACTAAGAAAAACTCAGGTTGTTTTCCCTGGTGTAGTGAACACTAAAGGGAGACCTAATAGAAGACTACAAAATTATGAGATGAATAGATAAGGTTGACAGTCAGAAATTTTTTCCCAAAGTTGAAATGTCTAATACTAGGGGGCATGCATTTAAGGTGAGAGGAGGAAAGTTCAAAGGAGAAATGAGCGGCAGGCTTTTTACATGGAGAGTGGTAGGGCCATGGAATACACTGCCAGAGGTGGTGGTGGAGGGAGATATGATAGGGGCATTTAAGGAACTTTTAGATAAGCATGAATGTGTAAGGATTACATAGAAAAATACAGCACAGAACAGGCCCTTTGGTCCTTGATGTTATGCCGACCTGTGAATTAATCTGAGCCCATCATCCTCCACTCTCCCATCATCATCCACATGCTTATCCAAGGACTGTTTAAATGCCTTTAGTGTGACTGAGTTAACTACATTGGCCAGCAGGGCATTCCACGCCCTGACCACTCTCTGAGTAAAGAACCTGCCTCTGATATTTGTCTTAAATCTATCACCTATCAAATTGCAGTTATGCCCCTCCCCCCCCGTACAAACAGACGTCATCATTGTAGGAAAAAGACTCTCACTGTCTACCCTGTCTCATCCTGTGATCATCTTGTATGTCTCTATTAAATCGCCTCTTAGCCTTCTTCTCTCCAATGAGAACAGACCCAAGTCCCTCAGCCTTTCCTCAAAAGACCTTCCCTCAAGACCAGACATCAGGTAAATCTCCTCTGCACCTTTTCCAATGCTTCCACATCCTTCCTGTAATGAGGCGACCAGAACTGTACACAATATTCCAAGTGAGGCTGCATTAGCATTTCGTATACTTGCAGCATGACATCACAGCTCCGGACCTCAATCCCTCTCTATCAATAAAACCTAACACACTGTATGCCTTCATAACAGCACTATCAACCTAGGTGGCAACTTTCAGGGATCCATGTGCTTAGACACCAAGATCTCTGTGCACACCCACACTACCAAGAATTTTTCCATTGATCCAGTATTCTGTCTTCCTGTTATTCTTTCCAAAGTGAATAATCTCACATTTATCTGCATTCAACTCCATTTGCCACCTTTCAGCCCAGTTCTGCAGTTTATCCAAGTCTCCCTGCAACCTGCAACATTCTTCCACACTGTCCACTACTCCACCGACGTTAGTATCATCTGCAAACATACATCCACTTATGCTTGTGTCAGTCGTTTATAAAGATGACAAACAGCAATGGTCCCAAAACAGATCCTACCACTAGTAACCGGATTCCAGGCTAAATATTTTCCATCAACCACCACTCATTGCCTTCTTACAGAAAGCTGGTTTCTAATCCAAACTGCTAAATCACCTTCAATCCCATGCCTCTGCATTTTCTCCAGTAGCCTACCATGTGGAACCTTATCAAAGGCTTTATTGAAGTCCAAGTACACCACATCAACTGCCCTACCCTCATCCACATGCTTGGTCACCTTCTCAAAACATTCAATGAAGTTTGTGAGACACGACCTGCCCTTGACGAATCCATGTTGACTATTTCCAATCAGATTGTTGCTTGTTAGATGATTATAAATCCTAAGTCTCATAATCCTTTCCAAAACTTTTCCTACAACAGACGTAAGGGTCACTGGTCTATAATTATCTGGGTTATCTCTAGTGTCCTTCTTGAACAAGGGCACAGCATTTGGAATCCTCCAGTCCTCTAGTACTAAACCTGTAGACAATGAGGACTCATAGATCAAGGCCAAAGGCTCAGCCATCTCCTTCCTAGCTTCCCAGAGAATTCTCAAGAAATTCCCATCTAGTCCATAAGTATATTTACATTCACACCTTCTAAAATTGATAACATCTTACTAATCTCAATCCTTTCTAGTCTAATAGCCCATACCTCAGTCTTCTCCTCTCCAGTATTCTCCTTTTGCTGAGTGAAAACAGATGAGAAATATTTGTTTAGCACCTCTCCGATCTCCAAAGGGTCCACACACAACTTCCCACTTCTGTCTTTGAAAGGCCCTAGTCCTACCCTAGTCATCCTTTTATTCCTCACATATCCATAGGAAGCTTTAGGGTTCTCCTTTATTCTACCTGCTAAAGACTGCTCATGACCCCTCCGTGCTCTCCTTAACTCTCTCTTTAAATCCTTCCTAGCTGATCTGTAACTCTCCATCACCTCATCTGAACCATCCCGTCACATAAGCCTCCCTCTTCCGCTTAACAAGAGATTAGAGGGATATGGACCAAGTGCTGACAGAAGGGATTAGTTTAATTTGGTGTCATGTTTGGCACAACATGGTGGGCCAAAGGGCACGTTCCTGTGCAGTACTGTTCTATGTTTAACATGCCAGATTCTCTATAACATATAATTATAGCAACTGCACATCTACCATCTGAGGTGAATCTTGTTCTATTACTACACCTGAAGTGAGTTCAGAGCTAAATTAGTCAATACATTTGAGCATCACTGAAGCTGCAACAGATAAGCAGTGATAATGCAATCCAACTACACGTGGGTTATCGAAGCCCCACTGGGACACATGTGAAGGTGATCGGGTAAGAGTGACAGCATCTCGTCTGCTTGGAGTTGCTTTAATATTTGTTACTTTGAAGATAAAAACAGATTGAAAACAGTTAACATTAACAGTGCCTGGAGCTGGCACCCACTGTTGAAGGTTTCTGGCAATAACTGAAGGACTATGTAAGTTTCAATAATGTTTTCTGAATTGATGTGTTTAATTGTAATTTTGAGCAAATGAGGATCTAAAATCCTAATGGTGTGATTGTTCCATGATTTCTTCTTAAATAAACTCATACTTTGTTTGTATTGGATAAAAGAATGGAGAGGAATATTTGTCCTTCACCAACTGGTAATCAGTTTTTAAGGACAGCAGTTTGGGTAGAAAATAGAAAAGTAAGTCAGCATGAAAACTAGCTCAGCAGGAATTTACAATTATCATATCAAACTTATTTGTTTCAAGCTTAGTAAATACTTTTCACCAATAGGTTTTCTAACAAACTTACAGCATTGTAAACGGCCTGTTAGTGAGAACAATTAGAAAATTCGGCCATGGGTGTCAAAGGAAATAAGGCAGGCTATCACACTGAAAGATAAGGCATACAGAGTGGCCAGAAACAGCATGATACTAGAAGATTGGGAAAACTTTAAAGGTCAACAGAAAGCCAAAAAGAAAGCTATAAAGAAAAGAAAGGTAGAACATGAGAAAAAACTAGCACAGAATATAAAGACAGATAGCAAAAGTTTTTATTGAAATATAAAACAGAAAAGGGTGGCTAAAGTAAATGTTGGTCCTTCAGAGAATGAGAAGGGGCATTTAGTTATGGGATATGATGAAATGGCCGCAGCATTGAAGAGTTATTTTGTGTCAGTCTTCACAATAGAGGACACTAATAATATGCCAGTAATTGACAGAGAGATGAAGTAGATGAGGATCTGGAAACAATCGTTACGATGGACGTGTTGGACAAGCTAATGGAGCTAAGGATAGAGAAGTCTCCTGGCCCTGATGGAACGAATCCCAGGGTATTAAAAGAGATGGTGGAAGAAATAGCAAGTGCATTGGCAGTAATTTTTCAAAATTCACTGGACTCTGGGGCAGTCCCAGCAGATTGGAAAACAGCAAATATGATACCACTGTTTAAAAAGGGAGGTAGACAAAAGGTGGGGAAATTAGAAACCAGCTAGCTTATAGAGCAGCTACCCTCTGTATCAGGGAAGATGCTTGAGTCTATTATCAAGGAAGTAATAGCAGGGCATCTCGATAGAAATTGTCCTATTGGGCCGACGCAGCATGGGTTCATGAAAGGCAGGTCATGCTTAACAAATCTTTTGGGATTCTATGAAGGTAGACAATGGGGATCCAGTGGATGTGGTGTACCTAGTTTTCCAAAAGGCCTTTGACAAGATGCCGCACAAGAGGCTGCCACATAAGATAAGGATGCATGGCATTATGGGTAGAGTATGAGCATGAATAGAGGACTGGTTGACTAACAGGAAGCAAGGAGTGGGGATAAATGAATGCTATTCTGGCTGGCAATCAGTGGCTAGTCGTATGCTTCAGGGATCAGTATTGGGAGAGCAATTATTTACAATTTATGTAGATATTTTGGAGTTGGGGATCACGGGTAGTGTGTCAAAGTTCACAGATGACACTACGATGAGTGGTAGAGCAAAGTCTGCACAGGACTGTGAAACTTTGCAGAGGAACACAGATACTTTGAGTAAGTGGGCAAAGGCCTGGCAGATGGAATACAATGTTAATAAATATGACGTCATCCATTTTAGTAGGAGAAACAGGGAAAAGGATTATTACTTGAATGGTAAAAAGTTGCAGCATGCTGCTATTCAGAGGGACCTGGGTGTCCTTGTGCATAAATCAGAGAAGGTTGGTCTGCAGATTCAACAGGTAATTAGGAAGGCAAATGGAATTTTGTCATTTATTGCTAAAGGGGTTGAATTTAAAAGCAGGGAGATTATGTTGCAGCTGTACAGGGCGCAGGTGAGGCCACACCTGGAAGACTGTGTGCAGTTTCGGTCTCCTTACTTGAGAAAGGATATACTGGCACTGACTGGGGTGCAGAGGAGGTTCACTAGGTTGATCCCGGAGTTGAGGAGACACTGAGTAGACTGGGATTGTATTCATTGGAATTCAGAAGAATGAATGGAGAATCTTATAGAAACATGTAAAATTATAAAAGGAGTAGATAAGATAGAAGTAGAGAGGATGTTTCCACTGGCAGGCGAAGCTAGTACAAGAGGGCACTGCCTCAAGATTAGAGGGAAAAGATTCAGGATTGAATTGAGAAGGAACTTCTTCACCCAGAGCGTTGTAAATCTATCAAATTCCTTGCCCAGTGAAGTAGCTGATGCTACTTTAGCAAATGTTTTTAAGGCTAAGATAGATTTTCTTTGTACAATGGGAAGCTAGGGCAGTGATTGCTGGGTCCCTTGCTGAGATATTTGTATCATCGATAGGCACAGGTGAGGTGCTGGAAGAGTGGAGGTTGGCTAACGTGGTGTCACTATTTAAAAAAGGTGGTAAGGACAAGCCAGGGAACTATAGACTAGTGAGCCTGACATCTGTGGTGGGCAAGTTGTTGGAGGGAATCCTGAGAGATAAGATTTACATACATTTGGTAAGGCAAGGACTGATTAGGGATAGTCAATGTGGCTTTGTGCTTGGAAAATCATGTCTTACAAACTTGATTGAGTTTTTTGAAGAAGTAACAAAGAGGATTGATGAGGGCAGAGGGATAGATGTGATCTATATGGACTTCAGTAAGACATTCAACAAGATTCCCCATAGGAGACTGGTTAGCAAGGTTCGATCTCACAGAATACAGGGAGAACTGGCTCAAAGGTAGAAGACAGAGGGTGGTGGTGGACGGTTGTTTTTCAGACTGGAGGCCTGTGATCAGTGGAATGCCACAGGGATTGGTGCTGGGTTCACAACTTTTCATCATTTAAATAAATGATTTGGATGTGAGCATAACAGTTAGTAAGTTTGCAGATGACACCAAAATTGGAGGTGTAGTGGACAGCGAAGAAGGTTACCTCAAATTACAACAGGATCTTGACCAGATGGGCCAATGGGCTGAGAAGTGGCAGATGGAGTTTAATTTAGATAAATGCATGGTGCTGCATTTTGGGAAAGCAAATCTTAGCAGGACTTATACAGTTAATGGTAAGGTCTTAGGGAGTGTTGCTGAACAACGAGACCTTGGAGTGCAGGTTCATAGCTCCTTGAAAGTGGAGTCACAGGTAGATAGGATAGTGAGGAAGGTGTTTGGTATGCTTTCCTTTATTGGTCAGAGTATTGAGTACAGCAGCTGTACAGAACATTGGTTAGGCCACTTTTGGAATATGGTGTGCAATTCTGGTCTCTTTCCTTTTGAAAAGACATTGTGCAACTTGAAAGGGTTCAGAAATGTTGCCAGGTTTGGAGGGTTTGAGCTAAAGGGAAAGGTTGAATAGGCTAGGGCAGTTTTACCTGGAGCGTCAGAGGCTGAGGGGTGACCTTATAGAGATTTATAAAATCATGAGGGGCATGGATAGGATAAATAGACAAAGTCCTTTCCCTGGGGTGGGCGAGTCCAGAACTAGAGGGCATAGGTTTAGGGGGAGAGGGAAAAGATATAAAAGGGACCTAAGGGGCAACTGTTTCACACAGAGGGTAGTATGTGTATGGAATGAGCTACCAGAGGAAATGGTGGAGGCTGGTACAATTGCAACATTTAAAAGGCATCTGGATGGGTAAATGAAGAGAAAAGGTTTAGAGGGATATGGGACTAGATACTTGGTCAGTATGGACGAGTTGGACCGAAGGGTCTGTTTCATCTGTACATCTCTATGACTCTAATAAAGGAATTAAGGATACGGTGAGAACACGGGTAAGTGGATCTGAGTCTGTGAAAAGATCAGCCATGATCTTATTGAATGAAGGAGCAGGCTGGAAGGGCCACACGGCCTACTCCTGCTCCTAGTTCTTATGTTCTTATCTTCAAAGCAGAATTTTCAGCTTGTAATGTGCTAAAACTGAAGATTACGAACATGGCTTGTGTGGTATTGATTATAAAGATGTCCAACAAAACAATTATTGGCCAATTAAATACTTCAATTCTAAATTTTGAATAGAGCTATTTAAGATTATGACAGTAAAACAAAGGACTGCAATTCTGAAACAAAAACAAAGTGCTGGAGAAATTCAATGGCTCTGTCACCAGACTGGAAACATTGACTCCGTTTTTCTCTCTACAGATACTGCCAGACTTGGTTAGATTACCTACAGTGTGAAAACAGGGCCTTCGGCCCAACAAGTCCACACTGACCCTCCAAGGAGTAACCCCACCCCCACTGACTGATTCTCCTAACAAATATGGACAATTTAGTATGGCCAATTCACCTGATCTGCACACCTTTGGACTGTGGAAGGAAACCAGAGCACCCGGAGGAAACCCACGCAGACACGGGGAGAATGTGCAAACTCCACACAGACATCGCCCGAGGCTGGAATCGAACCTGGGACCCTGGAGCTGTGAGGCAGCAGTGCTAATTACTGCTAATTTCTCTAGCAATTTCTGTTTTTGTTTTAGATTATGAAAGACTTTGATTGGAATAAACATAATTAGGTTGACACGGAGAAGGTGCTTTTGTTTGGGGAGTCCAAAACAAGGAATTATAAAGATGAGGTTATAAGGTTGACAAGTAAAATGTCCTAACAACAGCTGAAGGTGCAAGACTTAGGGGACACAGAGTTAAAAACTTGGACAAGGGGGGGAATATAAGGAACAACTGTTTTACACAATAATTTGTAATGATCTGGAGCTGCTGCTACTGAAGCTGGTGGAAATGGAAACAATGACCATAAGAGGAAAGTGGATGGGCATTTGGAGAAAATAAACTACAGGACTTTAGTGAATGAAGGTAAGCATTCCATACGCCTTCTTCACCACACTGTGCTGCCACCTTCAGAGATCAATGGTCTTGTTCACCAAGGTCACTTTGCTCCTCAATGTTTCCTAGGGACCTTGGACAAGAAGGGAATAGTCACTTTGTTGGGCCTGTATTATAGACACCGAAATAGCCAGCAGGTACTAGAGGAGCAGATGTGTAGAGAGGTTGCAGATACCTGTAGGAATAATTGATTGGAGGTTTTAATTTCCCCTTTATTGACTGAGCCACCCAGAGCGTAAAAGCCCGAATGGGGTGAAATTTGTCATATGTGCCCAAGAAAGTACCCGAAAGCAATATGTAGAGGGCCCTACTCAGGAGGTTGCAACACTGGACGTCCTCTTAGGAAACAAGGTCAGGCAAGTGACTGAAGTGTCAGTCGGAGAGCAGTTTGGGTCCAATGATCTCAACTCTCAGTGTTAACATTGTTATGAATAAAGATAGGACAGGTCCACAGGTTAAAGGGCTAAACTGGAGCAGGGCCAATTTTGGGGCCATTAGGCAGGATCTAGCAGAGGTCGACTGGGTGAGTCTGCTTCAAGGAAAAGGAATGACTGGCAAATGGGCAGCTTTTAAAAATGTGATATCGAGAGTCCAGGGACAGTATGGGTGAAGGGAAAAGCAGAAAATGTGTTGCTGGAAAAGCGCAGCAGGTCAGGCAGCATCCAAGGAGCAGGAGAATCGACGTTTCGGGCATGAGCCCTTCTTCAGGAAAGGGTTCATGCCCGAAACGTCGATTCTCCTGCTCCTTGGATGCTGCCTGACCTGCTGCACTTTTCCAGCAACACATTTTCAGCTCTGATCTCCCGCCTCTGCGGTCCTCACTTTCTCCTTCAAGGGAAAAGCTGGCAGTTTTAGGGATCCCTGGCTGATGAGGAATGTTGAGGCTCTGGTCAGGAGACAGAAGGCGGCAGACATTGGGTTTAAGCTATCGGGCTCAACTGAATCCCGAAACGACTATAAGAAATGTAGGAGCACATTGAAGACGGAAATCAGAAGAGGAAAAAGACGGTATGAGTTGGATCTGGCAGATCAGGTTAAAGATAATCCCAGGAGATTCTATAGCTATATTAAGAGTAAAAGATTGGCTATGGAGAGAATAGGTCCCCTTAATGATCAGCGTGGGACCATCTATGTGTGGGGCCTCAGGAGATGGGGTAGATTTTTAATGAATATTTCTCCTCAGTGCTTACTCAGGAGAGAACCATGGACACTAAGAAAATAAGGGAAACAAGTGGGAATATTTTGGACCACATACATATCACCAGAGAGGAGGTGTTTGCATCCTTGAAGCACATTAAGGGTGGATAGCTACCCTGCGCCTGGTCAAGTCCATCCTTGGATATTGCGGGTTGCTAGGGAAGAAATTGCAGAGGGCCTTGCAGAGATTTTTGCTTCATCTTTAGCCACTGGTGAAGTTCCGGAAGATTGTAGGGTGGTTAGTGAAGTATTGGGTGGGAAAATTTGAGGTTAGCCACTTTGGCAGGAAGCAAAGAATTATTTAAATGGAGAGAGACTACAAATTGCCACGACATGAATGATCTTTTGTCTACCCAAATCATTAAAGAATTGCTTGCAAGTACAGCAAATAGTTAGAAAGGTAAATGGAATATTGACCTTACTTGCAGGAGAGACAGTGAGGACTACAGATGCTGGAAAGTCAGATAAAGCACAGCAGGTCAAGCAGCATCAGAGGAGCATGGGAGTTGACATTTCAAGTCAGAACCTTTCATGAAGACCCTTTCTCCCTCCTCCAACAAACTCAACTTCCAGGACACCATGTCCTGGCCTCCTACCCTCCCTTGACCTCTTCAAGAACTACTGGTGCGACATCAATAGCCTCAATCTCTCCACCCTCTCACCCACTCCAACCTTTACTGAACAACCCTCTGCTCCCTCCGCTCCAACCCCAATCTCACTATCAAACCAGCTGATGAGGGAGATGCTGTGGCAAAATGGTGCACAGACCTCTACCTCCCTGAGGCCACACGCCAACTTGCTGACACCTCCTCCTACCGCTCCCTTGAACTGACCTCTCATCATCAAACCATTGACAACCTCATCACCTCGGGAGATCTCGCATCCACAGCCTCCAACCCCTCTCCCCAACCCCACATCACTCGTTTCTCTTACTCAAGATTCATAAATCTGCCTGCTCAGGTTGACCGATTGTCTCTGTCTCTGCCTGCTCCTGCCCCAGTGAACTCATTCCCTCTTATCTCAACTCTGTCCTGTCCCCTTTGGTCAAGGAACTCTGCAACTACATTCAGGACATAACATCTCCACAACTTTAAGTTCCCTGATCTCCAACACTTCATCTTCACCATGGACATCCAGTCTCTCTACACCTGTATTCTCCATGAGGAGGGTTTCAAAGCTCTCCGTTTTTTCCTGTCGCACAGTCTCCCTCCACCAACACCCTTATCTGCTTAGTGGAACTGGTCCTCACCCTTAACAACTTTTCCTTTCAATTCTCCCACTTTATGCAAACCAGAGGAGTGGCCATTGATAACCGCATGTGTCCTAGCTATTCTTGCCTCTTCGTAGGATATGTGGAATAGTCCTTCTTCCACAGCCACCCTGGCACCAGCCCCCAGATTTTCCTCTGCTACATTGATTACTGTATAAGTGCTGCCTTGTACTCCCATGAGGAGCTAGAACAGTTCATCTACTTCACCCACACCTCCTATCCTGACCTCAAATTCACCTGCAACATCTCTGACACCTCCCTCACCTTCCTGGATCTATCCGTCTCCATCTCCAGCGACCGACTCAGCACCGATACCTATTTCAAACCAACTAACTCCCACAGTTACCTTGACTACATCTCCTCCCACTCCCTCCATACTCCCAATTCCTCCGCCTCTGCCATATCTGCTCCCAGGATGAGTAATTGCACTCCTGAACATCCCAAATGTCCTCCTACTTCATGGACTGCAATTTCCCCTCCCTGTGATCAACAATGCCCTCAACTGCAGCTTCTCCATTTCCCACACCTCTGCCCCGAAACCGCACCCCAGCCAGAACAAGGATAGAGAGCCCCAGTCCTCAAATTCCAACCTACTAATACCAAATGCAGCGAACCATCCTCCATCATTTCCTCCGCCTGCAGTCTGACCCCACCGCCAAAATGATATTTCCTTCCCCACCCCTATCCACCTCCCGCAGGGACCGTCCTCTCCGTGACTCCCTCACTAAGTCCACACTTCCCACCAAACTCTCCTCCACACCTGGCACCTTTCCCTATGGCCACAGGAGGTGCAAAACCTGCCCTTACACCTCCCCGTTACGTCAGGAGGTGCAAAACCTGCCCTCACACCTCCCCGTTACGTCAGGAGGTGCTACACCTACCTTCACACCTCCCCTGTTATGTCAGGAGGTGCTACACCTGCCCTCACACCTCCCCTGTTACGTCCGTCCAAGGACCCAAAGAACCATTCCAAGTCCATTTCCTCTAACGTGATTTATTGTACCCGTTGCTCCCAATGTGATCTTCCTCTACATCAGACAGACTGAGCGCAAACTGGGGAACTGGTTCAAGGAACATCTATGGTCTGTAGCTCCAATCAACTCCATCTTCCCGTTGCCAGCTATTTCAACTCCCCCTCCCACTCCCTCAATGATATGTCCATCCTGGGCCTACTCTACTGTCAAAATATGGCCACACGCAAACTGGAGGAAGAACACCTCATCTTCCGCCTTGGGAGCTTACAACCATATGACCTTAATAGAGAATTAGATTAGATTACATTAGATTAGATTACATTACGTTGTGGAAACAGGCCCTTCGGCCCAACAAGTCCACACCGACCCGCCGAAGCGAAACCCATCCATACCCCTACATTTACCCCTTACCTAACACTACGGGCAATTTCGTATGGCCAATTCACCTGACGTGCACATCTTTGGACTGTGGGAGGACTGAGGGAGCACCCGGAGGAAACCCACGCAGACACGGGGAGAACGTGCAAACTCCACACAGTCAGTCGCCTGAGGCGGGAAATGAACCCGGGTCTCTGGCGCTGTGAGGCAACAGTGCTAACCACTGTGCCACCGTGCCACCCACAATTCACCAGCTTTCAAATC